>NW_007731848.1:12947-14216 GCF_000696425.1 Galeopterus variegatus
GCAAAACCAAGTGATGAAAGTCAGCATTGTCCATTTATAGGACAAATATGGTGTGCTTCCTGGTATGATATACCTAGAAGACGTAGTGTCTCTTCTGTGTTATTCTTGTTGAAAGTGTAAAAGTGAATCTAATCTTGAGAAAACACTTGACAAACCTAAACTGTGGGACGTACTACAAAATATCAAGGTCGTTAAAGACTGAGAAACTGCTCTAGAATAAAGGAGATCTCACAACTAAATCCAGTGTGTGGTTCTGGATTGGATTCTGGACCAGGGAAAATAATTTATCTATAAAGAACATTAGTGAGACATTGTCAATATTTGAGTAAAGTCTGTAGATTAGATAATATTATTGAAACAGTGTTAGTTTCCTGATTTTGATAATTTGCACTGCAGTCATGTCTGAGGCTGTCCATGATTTTGTGATATACACACTAACATATGTAGAGGGGTAAAGAAGCAATATGTCTGCCAAGGAGGGGTAAGTGGGGAGGCAATGATAAAGCAGAAGTGATAAAATGCCTACATTTCAGAATCAAGGTAAAGAATGTTTAGGAATTTTTTGTACAATTTTTGTAGCTTTTCTTAAGTCAAATTATTTCTAGATAAAAAGTTTAAAATATGTAAAATTGAAATAATATCATTTACTTTCAAAAGCAGGATTAAATTATCTGCTTTGGGGCTTTGAAATTTTGATGAAGAACAATTAAGTTGAAATATATGTGCATGTATATATACTTATATACACATACACACACATATGTATATACATATATATACATATACTCTCCAGGTGTTTAAAAACTCTGGTTTGTATATGTAATTTCTTTGTTCATTAAAATATTCCTTAAATGCCAGCTGTGCTAAATGTTAGGTCCTGGATTTAAACAGTTACAATCAAGCTAGACAAATCTCCTGGCACTCATGGAACATTTTTGTGAGGGGTTATGGGAGACAAAAACAATGTAAAAGGAAACAAACATCATAAATACTATTAGGTATATTGTTATGATGGAAGTAAAATGAGATGGTGTGATAGTGGCAGTCACAGAGGTGTATGTGTAGAGTTGGTCAGGAAAGACCTTTCTGAGTGACATTTGAAGTGATACTTGAATAAATGAGAAAGAAACAGTAACTTGATGAGCTAACAGGATACCTCATAAAGGAATGCCTTGAATTTATAATAGAAGTAAAGGTGGATACTATGTTAGCAGTCATTTGGTCTACAGGAGTTATATTTAGCTTAGAGCCAACTAGAAAATTACTTCA
>NW_007731848.1:15504-24147 GCF_000696425.1 Galeopterus variegatus
CATATCTTGATTTTTAATAACCAAAAGGGGATATTTCCAGGTCACTAAAAAACAGAATGTTAAGATTTTTTTTTTCTATTTATGTGAATAATGTCATTGTTATTTTGATGGGGATTGTACTGAATCTGTAGATAGCTTTGAGTAGTATGGACATTTGTCTTTAGGTTTTTCTTTATATAGGATCATGTCATCTGCAAACAGGAACAGTTTGACTTCGTCTTTTCCAGTCTGGGTACCCTTTATTTCTTTCTCTTGCCTGATTGTTCTGACTAGCACTTCTAACACTATGTTAAATAGGAGTGGTAATAGTGGACATCCTTGTCTTGTTCTTGTTCTTAAGGGAAAAAGCTCATAGCTTTTCCACAATCAAGATGATGTTGACAGTGGGTTTATAATATATGGCTTATATTTTGTTAAGATACTTTCCTCTATACTTAATTTGCTGAGAGACTTTATCATAAAGGGATGTTGAATTTTAGCAAGTGCTTTTTCTGCATCTATTGAGATAATCATAGGGTTTTTGTACTCGATTTTGTTGATGTGGTGTATCACATTTATTGACTTGCATATGTTGAACCATCCTCATCTCCTTGGGATGAATCATACTTGATTATGGTGTATAATCTTTTTTGATGTGTTGCTGTATTCTGATTGCTAGTATTTTGTTAAGGATTTTTGCATCTATGTTCATCAAAAGATATTGGCCTGCAGTTTTCTTTTTTTGTTGTATCTTTGTCTGGTTTTGGAATCAAGGTGATGCTGGCCTCATAGAATGAGTTTGGAAGAGTGGTCTCTGTTTCAGTTTTGTAGAATAGTTTGAAGAGAATTTCTGTTAATCCTATTTAAAGGCCTGGTAGAATTCAGCAGTAAAGCAATCCAGTCCTGGGTTTTTCTTTCTTGGGAGACTGCTGATTATTATTTCAATCTCATTGCCTGTTATTGGTCTGTTCAGGTTTTCTATGTTTTCTTAGTTCAGTCTTGCTAGTTTGTATGTGTCCATAAATTTGTTCATTTCCTCCAGGTTTTCAAATTTGTTGGTGTATAGTTGTTTGTAATAGTCTCTAATGATTCTTTGTCTTTCTGAGGTATTGGTTGTAATGTCTCATTTTTCATTTCTGATTTTTATTTGGGTCTTTCTTTTTTGGTTGTTAGCTTAGCTAATGATTTGTCTATTTAGTTTATCTTCTCAAAAAATAAACTTTTTTTCACCGATCTTTTGTATCACTTTTTGTGTCTCTATTTCATTTAGTTCTGCTCTGATCTTAATTATTTCATTACATCTACTAATGTTGGGATTGGATTGTTCTTGTTTTTCTAGTTACTTGAGGTGTAGGGTTAGGTTGTTTATTTGAAATCTTTCTATTTTTTTAAATGTAAGCTTTAATTACAATAAACTTCCCTGTTAGCACTGCTTTTGCAGTATCTCACAGGTTTTGATATGATGTATCTTTATTTTCTTCGGTTTCAAGAAATTTTTTGATTTCCTATTTAATTACTTCTTGGACCCATAAGTCATTCAGGAGTCTGTTTAATTTCAAAGTGTTCATATAGTATCCTGAGTTTCATTTGTTATTAATTTCTAATTTTAATCCATTGTGGATTCTTGGAATGATTTTGATTTTTTATATTTGTTGAGGCTTGATTTGTGACCTAAAATGTGGTCTATCCTGGAGAATATCCCATGTGCTGCTAAAAAGAATGTATATTCTGTAGTTGTTGGATGAAATGTTCTGTTGATATCTGACAAAGTATAGTTTAAATTCTGTGTTTCTCTGTTGATTTGTTGCCTAGATGATCTGTCCAGTGCTGAGAGAGGGGTGTTCAGGTCTCCCACTATTATCATATTGGGGTCTATCTCTTTCTTTAGATCTAATAATGTTTGCTTTATTACCTTGAAGCTCCAGTGTTGGATGCATATATATTTATGATTGTTATGTCTTCTTTCTGAATACATCCTTCTATCATTATAAAGTGGCCTTGTCTCC
Source organism: Galeopterus variegatus (assembly GCF_000696425.1). Classification (NCBI taxonomy): domain Eukaryota; kingdom Metazoa; phylum Chordata; class Mammalia; order Dermoptera; family Cynocephalidae; genus Galeopterus; species Galeopterus variegatus. Next base: position 17,490 of record NW_007731848.1, read on the forward strand.
TTTTATGGTTTTTGACTTAATTTCTCTTTTGTCCAATGTAAGAATAGCTACTTATGCTTGTTTTTGGTTTCCATTTGCTTGGTTTATCTTTTTCCATCCATTCACTATTAGTCTGTGTGCATCTTTACAGGTGAGGTGGATCTCTTGAAGACAGCATAGAGTTGTGTCTAGCTTTTTAATCCAATCCATCAGTCTTTGTCTTTTGAGTGGGAAGTTTAATCCAGGCACATTTAGGGTTATTATTGACAGGTATTGTCTTACTCTTGCCATTTTATTGCTTTTTGTTTAGATGATTTAAACATCCTTTGTTCCTTTCTTCCCCTTTTATTATTTGTCTTCAATGTTTGCTGGTTTTTTGAGGTGATAAAATTTTGGTTTTCCTTTTTTTTTTTTTTCTTGTTTGCATTTGCATTTTACCAGTGGGTTTTGTTCTTCATTGTGTGTTCATAGTAGTGATTATTGTTTTATGGATTCTAGATGCAGGACTACCTTAAGAATCTCTTGCAGGGCTGGCCATGTGTTGATGAACTCCTGCAGTTTTTGTTTGTCTGAGAAATACACTATTTCTTCCTCATTTCTGAAGAAAAGCCTTGCTGGGTATAGTATTCTTGGCTGGCAGTTTTTCCTTTTAGTATTTTGAATGTGTCATCCCACTTTCTTCTGGCCTGTAGAATATCAGTTGAGAAGTCTGCTGCTATTCTGATGGGAGTTTCCGTATAAGTGACTTGATGCTTTCCTCTTGCTGCTTTTAGGTTTCTCTCTTTGTCTTTGAGCTTTGCCAGTTTGACTATAATGCATCTCAGAGAGGATCTTTTTTTTTATTTTTTCCTTTTTTTCCTTTTTGTCTTTTTTTGTGACCGGCAACGGATCGCAACCCTCAGTGTCACGCCCGCACCAGACCGGGACCGGCAATGGGATCGCAACCCTCGGTGCTGCCCCCGCACCTCGCTCAGCCAGTGAGTGGCCGGTCTGCATGTGGGATCCAAACCCTCGGCGGGAGCGCCGCTGCGCTTCCCAAGCGGCGCACTGTAGCAGTGCGCCACCGGGCCGGCCCCCACAGAGAGGATCTTTTTGGATTGAATCTGTTTGTGGAATTTTGAGCTTCCTGGATCTGAAGGTCTGTTTTCTTCCTGTTTCTGGGAAGTTTTCTGTTATTTTTTTCATTCAGTAGATTTTTAGTGCCTTTATCTTAATTCTCCTCTTTTGGAACATCTGTGATTCAGATGTTTGTGTGCTAGGGCCTTTTTACTTACTGATTACTCTCCCTGGAATATACTCCCTTCAGATGTCCATATCCCCTACCTGCTTTTAGCTCTGTGGTCAGTGTTACTTTATCAGAGTTTTTTCACTGACCACTTCATATGTAATACTCCTACCATATTTTATCTCTTATCCTCTATATTAGTCATCTCTTCCTTAATTACAAGTTACCCCAAGCTCAGAGAATTAAATCAATAAACATGTTTAGTCTCAATTTCTGTGGATCAGGAATTCAGTAGTGGCTTAGCTGGGTATTTCTGTTTAGGACCTGTAGTCAGGTTGCAAGCAAGAGGTCAACTGGAGATAATGGAATCCTCTGAAGACCTGAGTGGGTCTGGATGATCCACTTTCAAGATAGCTCACACTTGTGTCTGGAAAGTTGATATTTTGGCTGGAGACCTCAATGTATCCCCATGTGGATCTTTCCATAGGACTGCTTGGATGTCTTCATTATATGAGGGATCTCAGAGACAGTAAGGAGGAAGTCTCAAATTTTTTTTATTACATAGCCTTTATCATTTCTGCAATATTCTATTGGTTAGAGAGGTCATTCATATTCAGTGTGTGAGCAGACTACATGAGAGAATGAATATCAACAGGTGTGCATCACAGGGGGCCGTTTGGGAAGTTGGCTACAAAATCCCCCATATTTTACTTTATTTGTCCAAAATAGTTCTTAATTTCAACTAACTTATTTTAATTTTATTTTTAATTTGCAATTTATTTGTTTTCTCTTACTAGAATATAGTCTCCTTAAGGACAGAGACTTTTTTCCCATAAGCCAACACCTGGAAATTTGTGGAATGAATAATTGAGTATTACAAATACTGCATTTAGCCTTTTGTTTGAAAAAAGAAAATATCCAAGTTGGGCAACTTTGTGAGGATAACTTTACAAGGATTGAAAAATAGAAAGTATTTATGCAGCCTACATCTGAAACTCTAGAGGAAATTCTGGTCTGTTGCTTCAGAAAGCAGGAATGTTATCCCAGAAATTGCCAAAGCTTCATTTTGGCAATAAGTTTTTGTTGTTTGATGAAAATCAACAGCTTAATGTGATCCAAGATCACCTGACTTCAAGGTTTTAATAAAGATTGTTTCCTGGTGAGAATGTGTATAGGAACTGGTAGTGTTAAAAAAAAAGAAAAGAAAAAGTATATACTTAGAGGTAACTTGCCTACTATGGTGTGTCTGTTTTGTATAGTATTTTACGAGTTTGCCTCTTCTCTAGAGGAGGAGCATCTTAAGGGCAGAAATTATGTAAGTTTTTTTGCTTTAACTACTGCATAGCATAATACTTGAGACTAACTAATAGACAATCAATAAATGTTTAAATAACTAGGCTAGACTAAATCTACAAACATTAGGTTGTGGGGAAAATGCACTTATACTCCAGTATTGGGAGTTAACTCACTCGCCACCCAGGCCCCACACCACCATGAAACAGTGCAGATAGGGAGGCAATCATTCTTGTATTACCAAACTATGATCATGTACAGTTAGGTTTTCTTCTTAATATATATGCCTGTATAGCCTTAGGGCTGACTCAGCATGTCTCTTGGTGAGAAAATCTGGGAGCCAGCAGGAATCTCTCTTTAGTAGCTGGATTCTTCAGCCTATAGCAGGTAATGGAGTACTTGATGGGATGCAAATGAAATAGTATGGGCTTGGTTAGTATTTTCAGAGCCAGTGGAGGCTGAGAAGCTAAGAACGTGGTCCGTTGAGGCTAAATTGAAGTGTATGTTATTGTGGTGATTCACATCACAGATAAGTTTGTTCCTCTCCCCCAATAAATAGGCTAGAAGAGATGACGCTCTGACAGGAATAATATTCTAGGACTGGGTCTCTCCTAAATGAAGGGGCCTATTTAGTTAATTATAGGACCAACTTGTGAGTGTGTTGCTAGAGGATGGAAGTGAATACGGACCCTGTGCTAACGGACCAGTAGATGATGGTTTCAGCCATCTTCACCATATCTTTGAAGAGCCCACACTTTCCTGCATAAGTAGCCCAACTGTTAGTTCTGTTCCATAATTAGAGAAGCCACATGGACAAGGAAAAGCAGGGAGCAATGGAGGGATGATTTTTTTTTATCCCTTTCATCAGAGAATTTTCATCAGTATATTTATGTTCCAGATTGGGAGTCAGATTTTTATTCTGAGCTATTGGAGAGTTTCACTTCAGAATCCCCAGAATCAACTTAGTTTGTCATATGGTATTCTAGCTCCGTTCAGAAAATTTTAAAGGAAATAATACAAATTTAAATTTTTACAGGACTCGATGTTTCCTAGAATTTTCTACATTTAGAACACATGAAATCAATGCAAGAAATTAAACTCTATTTGATGGTGTATCTAGTCATTTCTTTCTTATTCATTCATTATCTATTACTCAATATGTATGTATTAATTCATTTGGGATGCTGTAACAAAACACCATAATCTGGATGGTATATAAACTACAGAAAATTTGTACCAGCCAGCCGCCAAAAAAATAAATAAATAAAGAGAGAGATCCATAGATGTGCCTTCATGTATATTAACACCATTTCAAGCCAAGAATTCTCTTTCCAGCAAAAGTAACTTTCAAATGTGAAAGAGAAATAAACTCTTTTCCAGACAAACAAAAGCTAAGGGAATTCACCAACACTAGACCTGCCCTACAAGAAATGCTAAAGAGAGTTCTTGAATCTGAAAGAATACACTAAAGAGCAGCAAGAAAACATTTGAAGGTTCATAACTCATTAGTAAAGTAAATTCACAGGCAACCTCAGAATACTCCAATGTCATAAGAGTGGTGAATAAACCATTTACATCCTTAGTATAAGAACTAAAGGACAAATTTAACAAGACAAGAATAAATACAACTATATAAGATATAGGCAACATTAAAAGATATAAGTTGAAGCAACAAAATGTCAAAAAGTGGGAAGGAATGTTGCCAAAGCATAGAGTTGGCTTTGGTTCTTTCTTTTTTCTTATATATCAAAGTTAAGTTGTTATTAGTATAAAATAATCTATTATAACTGTAATATGTTATTTGTAAGCCTTATGATAACCATAACACAAAAACTTATGAGACATACTAATAATAAATAGCAAGAAGTCAAAATACACTGTGGGAAAACCACTCAATTACAAAAGAACAGTGAGAAAACCACTCAATCACAAAAGAACAGTAACACCAGAAATAAGAAAAAAAAAAGATTGGTAAAACAGCCAGAAAAAAGTAACAAATCCCTATATATCAAAAATAACTCTAAATGTTAATAAATTACATTCCCTAATTAAAAGACACAGAGTGAATTCAGTAAAGTGGCAGGATACAAAATAAACTTCCTATATGCCAACAAAGAAAGAGCCAAAAAAAGAAATCAAGAAAGTAATCCATTTACAGTAGCTACCCTCCCCCCCAAAAGAAAGAAAGAAAGAAAGAAATAACTGGGAGTAAATTTAACCAAGGAGGTGAAAGACCCTACAATGAAAACTATAAAACATTAGTGAAAAAAATTGAAGAGGATACAAATAAGTGGAAAGATATCCATGTTCTTGGGTTGGAAGAATTAACATCATCAAAATGTCCATATTACCCAAAACAATCTGCACATTCAGTTCAGTCCCTATCAAAATACCAATGGCATTCTTCACAAAAATAGAAAAAAAAAGAGTTTAAAATTTGTGTGGGGCCGGCCTGGTGGCGCACTGCTACAGTGCGCCACTTGAGAGCGCGGCGGCGCTCCCGCCGAGGGTTCAGATCCCGCGTACAGACCGGCAGCTCACTGGTTGAGCGAGGAGCGGGTGCAACGCCAAGGGTTGCGATCCTGTTGCCGGTTCCGGTCCGGTACGGGTGCGACACTGAGGGTTGCAATCCGTTGCCGGTCACGAAAAAAGACAAAAAAAGGAAGAAAAAAAAAATTTGTGTGGAACACAAAAGACCCTGTATAGCTAAAGCAATCTTAGATAAAAAGAATGATGTTGGAAGCATTACACTTTCTGACTTCAAAATATACTAGAAAGCTATGGCAACTATAGCAGCATGTAACTGGCATAAAAACAGACAAATAGACCAATGGAACAGAATAGAGAGCCCAGAACAAAAAAAAAAAAAAAAAAACCACCTTGCATTTACAGCCAACTGATTTTCAACAAAGGTGCCAAGATACAGTGGGGAAAGGTCAGCCTCTTCAATAAATGGTGCTAGGAAAATTGGATATCCACATATAGAAGACTGAAACTAGACCCTTATCTTTCACCATACCCCCAAATCAACTCAAAATGTATTAAAGACCTAACTTGAAGACCCCCCAACTATGAAACTACTAGAAGAAAACAAAGGGGAAATGTTACATGAAATGGGAGTGGCCAGCAATTTTTTGAATGAGACTATTAAAGGCACAGGCAACTAATGTGAAAATACACAGCTGGGACTATGTCAAACTAAAAACAACTTTTTGTGTGTGTGTGTGTGTGTGTGTGTCCGGCAACGGAACGCAACCCTCAGTGTCGCGCCCGTACTGGACCAGGACCGGCAACGGGATCGCAACCCTCGGTGTTGCGCCCGCACCTCGCTCAGCCAGTGAGCGGGAACCAGTCTGTATGTGGGATCCGAACCCTCGGCGGGAGCGCCGCCACACTCCCAAGCGGCGTACTGTAGCAGTGCGCCACCGGGCCAGCCCTAAAAACAACTTTTGCACTGCTAGGGACACTATCAACAAAGTGAAGAGACAATCTACAGAATGGGATGAAGTGTTTGCAAACTACACATCAAACAAAGGGCTAATATCCATGATATATAAGGAACTCAAACAACGCTGGCATGGTCCACACCATGGCAGGATCCTAAAGGAGTCAGCTTGGGCTGCCCTCTCCGAGCTGGCAGGGCTGCTGGAGGGAGAGCTGCTGGCAAGGCCGCAGCTACGAGCACTTGCTACAACCATAAGGGTTCATGCCTCGGCTTTGTGGCTTTTGCCTTCTCTCTTTCGATATTTTGGTTAGTGTGGCAGTTCTCTGAATTCCCAAAAGATCATAAATATAACACAAATAATTATACGGTCATTGAACTAAACATTCCCACAGATGATCCGAGTAAATTGGACAATTCAAAATTATCCCCTTATGATAAGTTGACCACACCAACATATGTTCCAAAAGCACTGCTCATGACTAAATATGAGCTGCAGCCTAATGTAAGTTGGCAAACATCATTTACTGGAGGTTATATTAATGGCAAGAGAATGGTTGGCATTAATGAGAAATTATATGATTGGGACAAATTAAATATATGGGAATGAAACTGTAGAACCCCCTTTACTTGGTGGTATCCAGTTTTAAATAAATCTTTAAGAATTAGATATTGGGATAAAAATATATGCTGTAAAATTATTAAACCTGCAAAATTAG
>NW_007731848.1:25103-25770 GCF_000696425.1 Galeopterus variegatus
TACTGTGCTCCAGCTGCAACACGCTGACAGCCGGCAGAGAGAGAACATGCATACTGATGCATTGAGGTCTCTGTCTGTGTTTGTTATTTTCGCCCACCCTCCCTCTCCCTTTTTGGGTACCCACAACTCGACTGGAGCTGGTCTCCGGCACAACTCAAAAGCAAAAATCCAAATAACCGAATCTAAAAAATGTGCAAAAGACCTGGACAGACACTTCTCAAAGAAAGATAAACAAATGGCCAACAAGCACTTGAAAAAATGCTTGCAATCACTAATCATCAGGAAAATGCAAATTAAAACCACAATGAGATATCATCTCATCCCAGTTAAAATGGCTACTATCAACAAGTCAGAAAATAACAAATGTTGGCAAGGATGTGAAAGAAATGGAACCTTCCTACATTGATGGTGGGAATGTAAATTGGTATAGCCATTGTGGAAAACAGTTTGGAGGTTTCCCAAAGAATTAAAAGTAGATCTGCCTTACAAACCAGCTATTCCACTACTGGGTATATACTCAAAGGAAATGAAATCAATGTATGAAAAAAACACCTGCACTCCCATGTTCATCACAATGCTATTCATAATAGCCAAGAAATGGAATCAACCTTAATACCCCTCAATGGATGAATTGATTTAAAAATACACACACACACACACACACACA
>NW_007731848.1:25899-38393 GCF_000696425.1 Galeopterus variegatus
ACTACTGGGTATATACTCAAAGGAAATGAAATCAATGTATGAAAAAAACACCTGCACTCCCATGTTCATCACAATGCTACTCATAATAGCCAAGAAATGGAATCAACCTTAATACCCCTCAATGGATGAATTGATTTAAAAATACACACACACACACACACACACAAAATGGAATACTATCCAGCTGTAAAAATGAAAGGCATCCTATCATTTGCAGCAACATGGATGGAACTGGAAGCCATCATGTTAAGTGAAGTAAGTCAGGAACAGAAAGACAAATACTGTATGGTCTCATTCATATGTGGAATCTAAATTTTTAAAAAAGTCATTCTCATAGAAGTAGAGAGTAGAATAATAGTTACAAGAGGCTAAGGGGTTGGAGGTGGGGAGGAGAAGGTGTAAACTAATGGGTTCAAACTATGCTATCTATCGTAAGTGACTCATTGTGCAGTATATTCATGTATTGAAATAGCACACTTCACCCCACAAAAATAAATATAAATTAAATTGAAATAAAAAAGAAATCTACCTATACACAGGATGGGACATTATTGGAAATTTTTAATATTTAGGGTAAATATAAAAACAGTTCTCTTAAAAAATACATTTAAAAGATAATATACTGTTTAAAACAAAATAGTAACAACATGATACATGTAGAAATAAAATATATAATGATAGCACAAAGGCTGGAAGAGTATACTGCTGTAAGATGCTTTTACTATAAGTGATGTGATAAAATATCATTTGAATGTTGACTATAATAATTTGAAGATCTATTTTATAAACCCTAAGACAACTACTAAAGATACAAAACAACATAGTTAATAAGCCAAGGAAGGAGACAACATAGAATCATAAAAACATTCAAATAATTTGAAACAAGGTAGAAAAGGGGAAATAAGAATGTCTGGAACAAATAGAAAACAAATAGCAATATGTGAGCCTCAAAGCTAACAATATCAGTAATAACATTAAATGTAAATGATCTAAACAGCCCAATTTAAAAAACAAATATTGTCAGATTGATAAAAAGTGAAACCTAACTATACACTGTCTGCACGAAATTCACTATAAATATAAAGACGCAAGTAGGTTAAAAATAAAAGGATAGAAAACAATAGACCATGCTTACACTAATCTAAGAAAGCTGGAGTGGCTATATTAATACCAGAATAAGTAAGTGTCATGTGCTATTACCAGAGATAAAGAAGATGATTTTATAATGATAAAGGGGTCAGTTCATGAAGAGTACATAACAATTCTAAACATTTATTCACCTAATAACACATTCTTAAAATACAAATATATGAAGTAAACATTAACAGAACTGAAAGGAGAAATATACACAGCAACAATGTTAATCAGAGATTACAACACTTGTCTAATAATTGATAGAACAAGTAAAAAGAAAATAATGAAACAGATGACTTGAACCAACACCACCCCCATCTTGTCTCACTTGACATTTTTAAAAGATTCCACCCAACAATAGGAGTAAATGCTCTTTTCAAGTGCACACATAACATTTACCAAAATAGACCATATTCTGCCCCCCACGAAAAAGTCTCAATAGAGTTGAAAGAATTTAAGTTACACAAAGCATGTAATCTGACCACAAAGGAATCACATTAGAAGTCAACAACAGAAAGATATGAAAAATCTCCAAGATTTGGAAGCTAAGTGATACATTTTTAAATAACATATGGAGCAAAGAAATTCTAAGTGAACTTAGGAAATATTTTGACTTGAATGAAAATGAAAACGTGGCATATCATGATTTGTGTGGTGCAGCTAAGGCAATACTTCAAGGGAAATTTGTTGCATTAAACACATATTAAAAAGAAGAAAGCTCTCAATTCAATACCCTAAATTTCTACCTTAAGAAACTACAAAAATAATAGTAGTTATGCCCCCAAAGAAGTAGAAAAAAGAAAATAATAACTAAAAGCACTAATCAATTAAATAGAAATCAGGAAAATAGAGAAAAATCAATGAAACCAAAATTTGATTTGAGAAGATCAATGAAGTTGGTAAATCTTTAGCCAGACTGCTCAGACAAAAGGAAAAAAGGCACAAATTACCAATATCAGAAATGAGAGGGTCATCTCTACAGATCCTATAGGCTTTAAAAGAATAATAAGGGAATATTATAACAACTTTGTGAATATATTTGATAAATTAGATGAAGTGAGAAAATTCCTTGAAAGACAAAAATTACCAAAGTTCCTCAAGAGAACAGATAACCTGAATATTCATTAAAAATATTAATAGTTAAAAACATTTATACATACACACACACAGACACACACACACACACATAATGAATGCCAGGTCTAGAAGATCTCACTGGTAGTTCTACATTAAAGGAAAAAACAATACCAATTCTACACAAATGTCAAGAAAACTGAAGGATTACTTCTCACCTCATTTAAGTTCAGCACTGCCCGAATACTAAAACTAGACAAAGGCATTTAAAAAGAAAAGAAAAGAAAGGAAAACTTTAGACCAATATTTCTCATTAATACAGGTTCAAATTTTTTTTAATTTTAACAAATGGAATCCAACAATATATTGAAAAATTAATACATCATAATCAAGCGAGGTTTACTGCAGGAATGCAGGATTGGTTTAGCATTTGAAAATCAATCATAATTTACCATATTAACGTTTTTAAAATAAAGATCATATGATCATCTGAATAGATGCAGAAAATGCATTTAACAAATTTCAACATCCATACTTGATAAAACTCTCAGCAGATTACAATTAGAAAGGAAATTCCTGAGCCTGATAAAGGACATATATGAAAAACCTACAGCTGACATGAAATTTAAAGATGAAAGATTTAATGCTTTTCCCCTATGATCAAGAATGAGTCAAGGATGTTCACTCTCACCACTTGTATTGAACACTTTACTGGAAATCTTAGCAAGTTCAATAGCAAGAAAAATATTAAAAGCAAACATATTGGAAAGGAAGATATTTAAACTGATATTATTTGTAGGCAACATACATGATCATCTATACAGAAAATCTTAAGTAATCTATGCCAAGCCTAATAGAAATAGTGTGTGTTTAGAACGGTAGCATATTTTATATACTAACCATGGAAAAATGGAAAATAAAATTAATAAAGTAGTATTTACAAAGGCATCAAAAATATGTAATACTTTATGATTATTTTGACAAGAGATGTGCAAGACCTATGTACTGAAAACTATGAAGCAGTGGAGAAATAAAGAAGACCTCAATAAATGGAAAGGTATACTCTGTTCATGTATCTAAAGACTCGGTATTATTTAGATGTCAGTTCTCTTCAAATTTCTATATAGATTTAGTGCAATTCCAAGCAAAATATCCGCAGAAATTAGGAATTGACAGCCTGATACTAAAATTGATACAGAAAAGCAAAGGATTTAGAATAGCCCAAACAACTTTTTAAAAGAACAAAGTTGAGGATTTACACTATCTGATTTTAATTGCTGTTATGAAATACAGTAACAAAAAATTATAGCCCAAGCACCTAGATCTTGGTTTCTAAATATCATTTTTCAATAAAAAACCAGCTCATTAGAAAAAAAATGCTGATTCTAGGGCTGGACAGGTAAAATGCAAGATTAGCCTGGAAAATCTAATAATAGCAGAAAGTTAGGAAGTACTCAAAAATTAAAAGGATGGAGAAGTGCCAGAGGGACATGAGAACTTGAAAGAGCTCCCAGTGTCCAAAAGTGAGACAATTGGGGAAAAAAATTAAATAATAGTATTGGATTATAATTCAAAGTATAAAATAAATATACATGAGTCCATACTGATATAAATAAGTGATTAAACAATAAGCAAATGAATAAATAAATAAAAAGAGGCAATTGTTTCTTACAGAAGTATTCTGAATAATCTATGTGGAAACACCTCCTTCCAATTAGGTGGGGCTTAATTCTCACTCTTCCTTTCCTTCAGGGTGGAATAGATTTAGTGACTTGCTTCTACAGAATAAACTAGGAAAAGGGGAAAATAGTAACTTTTACAGTGGAGAAACCTGGCAAACATCACACAAGTGATGAAAGTTAACATCACTAGCTACATCATGTGGATATGAAGTGATATAAAGTTATGTATAGTGGTATAAAAGGGCACTTTACCTCTATAATGTTCTTTCCAAAAACTCATTAATTTCAGTCTTATCATGAGAAAAATAACACAAATCCAAATGGGGGGAGGGCATTTTACAGCACTCCTAGCTAATACCCTTGAAAATTATCAAGATGTGAAAAACAAGGAAAGACTAAGAAATTATTACAATCCAGAGAAGATATGACATCTAAAGTCAAAGTGGTACCCTCAACTGCATCTTGGAACAGAAAGAAGATATTACTGGAAAAACATGTGATATCCAAATAAAGTGTGGGGTTTAGTTAACAGAGTTTAGTTAATAGAAATGTACCAATAAAAGTTTCTTAGTTTTGAGAAATGTACTATGGTAATATAAGATGTTAACAAATGAAAAAAACTACGTAATGGATACATAGGAATTCTCCATACTTTCATCTTTTCTGTAAATCTTAAATTATTGAATATAATTAAATCTTATTTGGTACTGATAAAAGTATAGAAGTTTTAGAATTATTTATATTTTATTTAAAAATGTGATAGCATAAAAATAGACAAATCAATGGAACAGAATTGAGATTAAAGAAATAGACTGACATATATGATCAATTGATTTTCAACAAAGTTGCCAAGGTATTCAGTGGAGAATGTATCATCATTTCAACAAATAGTAGTAGGTCAATTGATTTGGTATAAGCAGAGAAATTGAAATAAAATAAAATAAAAATAAATAAAAAGCCTTTATGCATACCTCACACCATATATAAAAATTGACTCAAAACGTATCAGAGACCTAAGGATAAAAGCTAAATCTATAAAATTTCTGAAAGAAAATATAGGAGAAAACTTTAATGAGCATGGGTTAGGCAAAGATTTACAAAGTAAAACACAAAAAGTATAAACTAGAAAAGAAAAAAATTGATAAATTGCATTTCACCAAATTTAATAAATTTGGTTCTTCTAAACACTGTTACAAAAATTAAAAGTCAATTCACAAAATGGAGAAAATATTTGCAAAATATGTATTCAATAAGGGAATTGTATCTAGAACATATAAGTCACTCCTACAACTTAATAATTAGAACAGAAAAAAGCCTCAATATAAATTATTTTTTTATTGGTTATGAACATTCGTGAGATACAAAGCTGATTGTCACCCCTCGTGCCCAAGATGTGAAGGCCAGATCTATACTGGCAGCATGCCCATTACCACAAATTGACATTGTACCCTGTGTCCCCTACCCAGTTATCCCCAACTTTCCTACTCCTCCCCTTCCCCCCCCCCACACACACACTTTGTATCCCAAGGTATGCTCTCTCCCTCTGCAAGGCCAATGCACCACTGTGGTTCTTCTTCCCGTCCTTCTCTGCTACTTCCCACTTATGAGTGAGAACATGTGGTATTTATCCCTCTGTGCTTTGCTTATTTCACTCAATGTAAGTTTCTCCAAGCTCATCCATGTTGTTGCAAATTGGAGAATTTCATTCTTTTTTATTGCAGAGTAGTATTCCATGGTGTATATATACCACAGTTTCCCTATCCAATCATCCATCAATGGACATTTATGTTGGTTCCATATCTTGGCTTTTGTCAACAGAGCTGAAAAGAACATAGGAGTGCAGGTATTCCTTTGACATGATTTCCATTCCTCTGGGTATATACCCAGAAGTGGTATTGCTGGATCGTATGAAAGATCTATCTGTAGTTGTTTGAGAAATCTCCGTAATGTTTTCCATAGTGGTTGTACTAATTTACAGTCCCACCAACAGTGCAGGAGCATTCCCTTCTCTCTACACCCTCACCAGCATTTCTTATACAACATCTTTTTGATTATAGCCAGTCTAACTGTGGTGAGGTGGTATCTCAATGTGGTTTTAATTTGCATTTCCCTGACAACTACTGATGTTGAGCATTTTTTCATGAACCTGTTGGCCATTCATATGTCTTCCTTTGAAAAATGTCTATTCAGCTCCTTTGCCCATTTTTAAATTTGGTTATTTGGTTTTTTACTGTGTAATTGCTTGAGTTCCTTGTATATTATAGATATTAATCCCTTGTCAGATGCATAGTTAGCAAAAATTTTCTCCTACTCTTTAGGTTGTTGTTTCACTCTGTTGATTGTTTTCCTTTGCTGTGCAGAAGCTTTTGAGTTTGATATAGTCCCATTTGTTTTTTTTTTTTTTTTCTTTTGTTGCTATGTGTTTGGGCTCATGTTCATAGAGTCTGTGCCCAGACCCAATTACTGAAGTGATTCACCTATATTTTCCCTTAGTAGTTTTACAGTCTCAGGTCTTATCCTTAAGACTTTAATCCATTTTGGATTCATTTTAGTATATGGTGAGAGGTGCATGTCTAGTTTCATTCTTCTACATATGGATGTCAGTGTTTCCCAGCACCATTTATTGAAGAGGCAGTATTTTCCCCAATGTATGTTTTTGTTGCCTTTGTCAAATATCAGATGGCTGTAAGCCTGAGGGGTGATCTTCTGCTCCACTGGTCTGAGTGTCTACTTTTATGCCAGTACCATGCTGTTTTGGTTACTGTAGATTTGTAGTATAATTTAAGGTCAGGTAGTGTTATGCCTCTGGCTTTATTTTTTTATTTTTTTTTATTTTTTATTTTTTTGCTCAGTATTGCTTTTTCTGTTCAGGGTCTTGTTGTTTTACGTATGAATTTTAAGATTGTTTTTTCTATTTCTGTGAAGAGACCATCTGAAAGGTAAGGTTGTTTTTTTCCATTTCTGTGGAGAATGTCATTGGTATTCTGATGGGGATTGCATTGAATCTGTAGATAGCATTGTGTAGTATAGACGTTTTCACAATGTTAATTCTTCCAACCCCAGAGCATGGAATATCTTTCCATCTTTTTGTGTCTCCTTAATTTCTTTCAGTAGTGGTTTGTAGTTCTCACTATAGAGATCTTTCACCTCCTTGGTTAAACTGATCCTTAGATATTTTATTTTTTATGTGACAATTGTCATGAAGTTGGGACAATTGTCATGAAATTGGCTTACTTTATTTCTCTTTCTGTTAGTTCATTATTTCAATATATAAATGCAACTGATTTGGGGGCATTTATTTTGTATCCTGCAATGTTACTGAAGTTATTAACCAGCTATAGGAGTTTTTTGATGGAGTTCTTAGGTTTTTCTATATATAGTGTCATGTCATCTGCAAATAGAGAAAGTTTAACTTTGTCTTTTCCAATCTGGATGACCTTTATTTCTTTCTCTTGCCTAATAGCTCTGGCTAATACCTCCAGTATTATGTTAAATAGAAGTGGCGAGAGTGGGCATCCTTGCCTTGTTCTTGTTGAGGGAAATGCCCTCAGTTTTTCCCCATTCAGAATGATACTGGCGGTGGGCTTGTCATAGATGGCTATTATTGTGTTGAGATACTTTCCTTCTATACCTAATTTGTTAAGAATCTTTATCATGAAGGGATGTTGAATTTTGTCAAATGCTTTTTCAGCATCTATTGAGATAATCATGTGGTCTTTTCCTTGAGATTGTTGATGCGATGTATCACATTTATTGACTTTTGTATGTTGAACCACCCTTGCATCCCTGGGATGAATCCCACTTGATCATGGTGTACAATTCTTTTCATGTGTTGCTGTATCCTAATAATTTTATGTGTTGCTAATATTTTGTTGAGGATTTTTGTATCTATGTTCATCAAGGATATTGGCCTGTAGTTTTCTTTTTTTTGTTGTGTCTTTATCTGGTTTTGGTATCAGAGTTATGTTGGCCTCACAGAATGAGTTTGGGAGACTAGCTTCTGTTTCAATTTTTTGGAATAGTTTGAGGAGAATTGGTATTAACTCCTTTTAAAAGTTTGATAGAATTCAGCTGTAAAGCCATCCAGACCTGGACTTTTCTTTGTTGGAAGATTGCTGATTACCACTTTAATCTCGTCACTTATTATTGGTCTGTTCAGGTTTTCTATCTCTTTTTGGTTCAATCTGGGTAGTTTGTATGTGTCTAGAAACTTATTCATATCTTCCAGATTTTCATATTTGTTGTCATACAGTTGTTTATAATAGTCTCTGGTGATTCTTCATATTTCTGTGGTATCAGTTGTAATGTCTCCCTTTTCATTTCTGATTGTTGTTACTTGGGTCTTCTTGCTTCTTTTTTTGTTTGTTTTTGTTTTTTCGTTAACCTAGCTAATGGTTTGTGTGTTTTATTTATCTTCTCAAAAAACCAACTTTTTGTTTTATTTATCTTTCCTATTGTTTTTTGGGTCTTTCTCTATTTCATTTGGTTCTGCTCTGATCTTAATTATTTCTTTCCATCTACTACCATTAGGATTGAATTATTGTTGTTTTTCTAGTTCTTTGATGTGTAGTTTTAGGTTGTTTATTTGAAGTCTTTCCATTCTTTTGATGTAAGAATTTATTGCAATAAATTTTCCTCTTAGTACTGTTTTGGTGGTATCCCACAGGTATGGGAATGATGTATCTTTATTTTCATTAGTTTATAGAAATTTTTTGATATCCTATTTAATTTCTTCTTAGACCCATAGGTCATTCAGGATCCTATTGTTCAGTTTCCATGTACTTGTATAGTTTCCAGAGTTTTGCTTATTATTAATTTCCAGTTTTAGTCCATTGTGGCCTGAAAAGATATTTGAAATGATTTCAGTTTTTTTAAATTTGCTGAGACTAGATTTGTGACCTCATATGTGGTCTATCCTGGAGAATGGTCCATGAGCTGATGAGAAGAAAGTATATTCTTTAGTTATTTGGTGAAATGTTCTGTATATATCTGCCAGGTCCAGTTGTTCTCGGGTGTGGATTAAATCCTGTGTCTTTTTGTTGATTTGTTGCCTGGAAGATCTGTCTCATACTGAGAGAAGGCTGTTCAGATCATCCACTATTAATGTATTACGGCCTATTTCTTTCTTTAGGTCTCAGAGTGTTTGCTTTATATATTTGGGTGCTACCAAATTGATTGCATATATGTTTATGATTGTTATGTCTTCTAGCTGGATAGACCTTTTATCATTATGCAGTGGCCTTCTTTGTCTCTTTTTATGTTTTTTGGTTTAAAGTCTATTTTATCCAATATAAGAATAGCTACTCCTGCTCATTTTTTGTTTCTATCTGCATGGTATATCTTTTTCCATCCCTTCACTTTTAGTCTGTGTGTCTCTATATATGAGATGGGTCTCTTAAAGATAACATATACTTGGGTCTAGCTTTTTAATCCAGTCAGTCAGTCTGTGTCTTTTGAATGGGGAGTGCATTAGTCCATTTCTGTTGCTTACAACAGAATACCTGAAACTGGGTGATTCATAAGGAAAAACAAAATTTGTTGCTTACAGTGTCTGAGGTTGGGAAGTTCAAAGTCCATCTGGTGGTGACAACAGTGACCCAGAGGTCTCACATTGCAAGAAGCAGAGAGAGCAGCAGAGAAAGCAGAGACTCTCCTCTTCTTTTAAAGCCCTTAGAACCACCATTTTTAATCCATTCACTGCTGTATGGTCATACAATCCAATCATCTCTTCAAGGCTCCACCTTTCTATTATGATAATAGGATTTCCCACCCTCTTAACAGTCTCAGGGGGGGTCTAGGTTCCAATACACAAAACTTGGGGAATACACAATTCAAGCTTCAGTGAGTTTTGAGGGGACATAATTCAATCCATTACATTCCACCCCTAGCCCTCCAAAACACATGTCCTTTTCACATGCAAATACATTCATTTCATCTCTAAAGTCTTAACTTGTTTCAACTCAAAATCCAAACTTCAAAGTCCCATCTGTGAAATCAATATGTTATCTACTTCCAAGATACAATCGTGGGACAAACATAGGGTACATATTCCCATTCCAAAAGGGAGAAATAGGTTACAAGAAAGGTGTAACACATCCCAAACAAGTCCAAAACCTAGCAGGGCAGGCATTAAATATTAAAGCTGTTGAATCTTGTAACTTGACTCCATATTCAATGTCCTCTGCATGCTGGTGTGGGGGTTGGGTCCCCAAGTCCCCTGGCAATTCCACTTCTATGGCTTTCCTGGTCTCAGGTGATGCTTTAGCTCTCACAGGCAGGGGTTGGATGCTGGTAGCTCCGCAGCTCTGGGGTCTCCACTCTCATGGCTCCACTAGGCATGTTGCTGATGGGGTTTCTCTGCTCCAGCTCTGGCCCCTCCTTTCCACTGGGCATTGCTCTAGTGAAGATTGTCTGTGGTGACTCTGCCCCTGTGACAGATCTCTTCCTGGGCCCCAGGCTTTTCCATACATCCTATGAAATTGGAGCAGAGGCTTCCAAGCCTCCACAGCTCTAGCATTCTACAAGGCTGAAGACCTAATACCACATGGATGCTACCAGGGCTTCTGGCTTGTATCTTCCAAAGCTGCAGGTCTAGCCACACCTGGGGCCAATTTGGCCTTTGGTACTGAAATAAAAGGGTTGGTCCCAGATGCTTGTGCAATATCTTCAGGGCCTTTTCCCCTTCTCTTGATAATCCATTTCTTTTGTGTTAATCTTCTTAAAACCATTGAATATTCCTTCTGAAAATTCTCTCTGCTTCTCTATCACACAGCCAGGCTGCAAATTTTCCAAATCTTTACACTCTGCTTCCCTTTTAAATTCTGGCTTTATGTCATGCCTTTGCCACCATAACTCAGCATAGGCTGTTGCAAGTAGCCATGCAGCTTCTTTAATGCTTTGCGGCTTAGAAAAATTTTTGGCCAAATGCTCTGGTTCACAACTCCTAAGTTCCAACTTCCACAAAGTCCTAGAGCATGGACACAATGCAGCCAAGTTCCTTGCCAGTTCACAGCAAGGGTGATTTTTGTCCCATTTCTGATAAACTTCTTATTTCTATCTGAGACCTCCTTAGAATGATCTTTACAGTCCATATTTCTATCAGCATTCCACTTGCCACCATGTAACCAGTCTCTAAGATAGCCCAAACTTTCCCTCATCTTTTTGTCTTTTTCTGAGTTCTCCAAAATCCTCCAACCTCTCCTTAATACCCAGTTCCAAAGCTGCTTCCACATTTTCAAGTATTTATTATAAGCAACACCCTACTTCTTTGATACCAATTTTCTGTATTAGTCCATTTTTGTTGCTTATAACAAAATACCTGAAACTGGGTGATTTATAAAGAAAAACAAAATCTATTGCTTATAGTTTCTGAGGTTGGGAAGTCCAAAGCCCATCTGTTGATGGCAACAGTGATCCAGGGGTCTCACATTGCAAGATGCTGGAAGCAGAGCAGCAGAGAAAGCAGAGACTCGCCTTTTCTTTTAAAGCCCTCAGAACCACGCCCCTGACCACCATTTTTAATTCTTTCACTGCTGCATGGATCTACCCTCCAATCACCTCTTCAAGGCTCCACCTTTCCATTACCATAATAGGATTTCCCACCCTCTTAATAGTCTCAGTGGCAGCCAAGTTTCCAATATACAAAACTTGGGCAATACACAATTCAAGCTTCAGTGAGTTTGAGGGGAACATAATTCAATCCATTACAGGGAGTTTAATCTATTCACATTTAGGGTAGTTATTGACCAGTATTGTTTAATTCCTGTCATTTAATTGATTATTGTTTAGATGATTTAAATATCTTTTGATCACTATTTCCCCTTTTATTTTTCTTCTTCAATGTTAGTTGGAAATTTAAGGTGGCATGGTTTAACTTTCTCTTTCTCACTGGAATTTTTGTTTTAACAAAAATTTGGTTTTGCTCTTTCTTGTATATTTGTAATGTTGGTCATCATTATTCAGATCCCAGATGAAGGACTCTCTTGAGAATTTCTTGCAGGGCTGGTCATGAGGTGAACTTCCTCAACTTTTGTTTGTCTGGGAAATACACTGTTTCTCCCTCATTTCTAAAGGAGAGCCTTGCTGGGTAAAGAATTCTTGGCTGGCAATTTTTTTTTCTTTTAGAATTTTGAATATATCATTCCATTTTCTCCTGGCCTGTAAGGTTTTGATTGAGAAGTCTGCTGTTAGTCTGAAGGAGTCTCCCCTTCAGGTGACTTGATGCTTTTCTCTTGCTGCTTTTAAAATTCTCACTTTGTTTTTGAGCTTTGCAAATTTAACTATAATGTGTCTTGGGGAGGATCTTTTTGTGTTGAATCTGTTTGGGGACCTTTGAGCTACCTGGATCTGAAGGTCTGTATCTCTTCCTACACCTGGGAAGTTTTCTGTTACTATTTCCTTGAATAGGTTTTCAATACATTTTCTTTTGTCCTCACCTTCTGGAATACCCACAATTTGTTGGGTTTTTTGGGGGGTTTTTTTTGGCTTTTTTTAAAATTTTTTATTTATTTATTTTTTTATTATTTTTATTTTGTCAATATACAATGTAGTTGATTATTATGTCCCATCACCGAAACCTCCCTCCCTCCTCCCTCTTCCCCCTCC
>NW_007731848.1:39393-43614 GCF_000696425.1 Galeopterus variegatus
TTTGGGCTTATTCCAGCTCTTGGCTATTGTGAAGAGTGCTGCAATGAACATTGGGAAACAGGTATACCTTCGACTTGATGATTTCCATTCCTTTGGATATATTCCCAGCAGATACCCACAATTTGGATGTTAGAACACTTTAGGTTGTCTGCTATCTCTCCTAGGTTTTCCTCATTATTTTAAATTCTTTTTTTCCTTTTTTCCTTTTTTTTGTCTTCCTGGGTTATTTCAAAAAGACCATCTTTGAGATCTGAAATTCTTTCTTCTTCTTGCTCTACCCTACTGCTCAAGCTCTCTGTTGTGTTTTTTTTGTTTCATTGAGTGAATCTTTCATTTCTAGGAGTTCTGCTACACTCTTTTTTAATCTCTTTGTAAATTTCCTCCTTCATATTCTAGATATTTTTTCTTGTTTCATTGTGTTCTCTAATTGAGTCTTCTTTTATCTCTTCACGTTTTCTTAAGTTCATTGCTTGGAATTCTTTTTCAGACATTTCAAGGATTCCCTGTTCCATGGAGTCTGAAATTTGAGGATTACTGTATTCCTTCAGTGGTGTTATATCTTCTTGTTTGTGTTTGTGTATTTTTTTGCTGACATTTGGTCATTTAACAGAGGGTTTGCTTTTTCTATTACTCTGAGGTTGGCTATGAGGATAAAGATTTTTTCCTCTATTTGCAGGCTTTACTGGTGGCTCTTCTTATGTCAGTGTAGTAAAGTGAGCAGTAGGTTACTTGTAGAGTGGCCTTGGATGCTACTGTGGCAGTGAATTGTCCTTGCATGACAGTAGGTGTGGTAGTGGCTATATTATACCACCTTGGGTCCTGTTCCAGAATCTGTGGCTATAGAATGAGCGCCCCACATTGCACAGGTCTCAGCTCACCTTGGCAGGGCCTGCCATGGCTGGTGGCACTTCCCTGTGAGTCCACGCAAGAGGGGCCGCTGGTGCTACATAGGTCTTGGCTCATCTTAGTGGGTCCTAACACGGCTCATGGTGCTTCCCTCTTGGTCCAAGGGGGGAGGGGCCACTGGCACCATGCAGTTCTCAGCTCACCTTGGTGCATCCTGCTGTAGCTGCTGGCGCTTCCCTGTGGTTCCAAGGCGGGAGGGGCTGCCCACACCATACTGGTCTCAGCCCACCTGGGCGGGTCCTGCTGCAGCTGCTGGTGCTTCTGTCTGGGTCCTAACCTCAATACAAATTAAACAGAAGATTTGAAAATACCCTTTAGAAAGAAGATACACATATAGTAAAGAAGCACAAGGAAAGATGCTGAACATCATTAGTCATTAGGGAAATATAAAGTAAAACTACAATGAGATATCACTGTATTCCCACTGAATGGCTAATATTGAAAAGACTGACTATACCAAGTGTCCAGCAACTAGAACTCTCATACACTAATATGAATAATTTTAAATAGACCAGGCACTTAGAAAAACATTTTGAGGAAAATATTTTTATTGAGGTGAAATTCACATAACATAAATTAATGATTTTAAAGCATACATTTCAGTGCATTTATTACATTCATAACATTGTGTGACCACCACCTCTATATAGCTCCAAAACATTTTCATTGGCCCAAAGGAAATCCCTATGCCCATTAAGTAGTCATTCCTTTTTTCCCCTCCTCCTCTGGCTTCTGGCAACCACTAACGTATTTTCTGTCTCTATGGATTTACCTGCTCTGGATATTTTAAATAAATAGACTCATAAAATATGTGACCTTTTGTGTGTGGCTTCTTTCACTTACCATAATGTTTTTGAGTTTCATCCATATTATAGCATGTTTCAATACTTCATTCCTTTCTAGGGCAGAGTAATGTTCCATTTTACATATATATAAGGGTGGGTAGGTGTGGGTGTGTGTATACACACACCAGTTTTAAAATTTTTGCTTACCCATTGTAATTATACATGCTTATGGTGTACAATCTGATATTTTGGTACAAATATATGTTGAATATTGGGTCAGGGTGGTTAATGTTTCAATCACCTCATGCATTTATCATTTCTTTGTTGTGAAAACATTCAAAAGCCTCTCCTCTGGCTATTATGAAATATAGTAAACTTAATTGTTAGCCATGGTCACCCTGCTACACATTATACTTTGTTTATTCATTCATTCGTTGGTCGACATTTGGGTTGTTTCCACTTTGGGGATATGATAAATAAGTAGTTGCCTGAGAACCTGTTTTCAGTTCTTTTAGGTATGTACTAAAAATAGAACTGCTGGGTCATATGGTAATTCTATGTCTAACTTTTTGAGAAACCATCAAACTGTTTCCACAATGGCTCTACCATTTTATATTCTCACCAGCAATGTAGAAGTGTTCTAATTTCTCCATATCCTCAACACTTTTTTTCCCCTTTTTTACTTATAACTATCCCAGTGGATATCATTGTGGTTTTGATTTGTTTTCCTGGAATTTAAAAAAAAAAGGTTATGTATACACGTATCATACTATCTAGCCATTGCAATATTGTACAATTTGCCCACTGAAAGAAATGAAAGCATTTGTCCACGCAAAGACTTGTAGTACATGAGCACTCATACAAGCTTTATTTGCAATAGCCAAAGCCTGGAAATCACCCAAAAGTCCATTAGTTGGTGGATAGTGGTATATTCGTGTAATGGAACTACTGAGCAGCATGGGTGAATTTCAGAAATGTCACTGAATGAAAGAACACAGAAATTCTAGAAAAGAGCAAACCAATCCATGGTGACAGAAACACATCAGTGTCTCCTGTGGATGTAGATTTGGGGATGAATAGAAGAATAGATTACAAAGGGACACAAGGAAACTCTAGGGAATGATGGCTATCTTCACTATTTTGATGGTGTTGATGGTTTCACAGGATGATTGTTCACTTCATGTATAATTTATTGTACATGAGTTATTCTCAACAATGCCATAAAAAAGACTTTAAAAAGGTAAAGCCATAGGCATCATCATCAGGTATTCCTGTGGATTGTTTGAATTGTACCCCTAAAATTCATATATTAGAAGCTTCATTACCACTGTAACTTTTGAGGGTGGGAAGTCTTATTATGATAATTGAAAGGTGGGGCCTCAAAGAGGTGATTAGATTGTAGGATGTTGCCATAGTGAATGGATTAGTAACTGTTGTCAGGGGTGTGGTTCTGAGGGCTTTAAAGAACAGAAGTTCATTTTCTTTATAAAATACCTAGTTCAAATGAGAAGTTCATTTAATTTATGAAGTACCCAGTTTCATGTATTTTGTTATAAGCAACAGAAACTGACTAATACAGGTATCCGGTAGTATATGTTAAAAGTTCTAAAAAGTCATTTTTAAAAATGCAAATTATTAACAGTATGCATACCTCAATTGATTTTGGTATTGGTCTGCTTTTTTCTTTCTTTCACTTTATGTGCCTCTTTCCAAGTTGAGCTCATCATTTTCTCTTTCTTGGCATATCTTGGTGACTTCTTATTTGTATACAATCATAAAATTTTACAGGAAGATGAAATCTCAGAGTTCTTTTCTTAAGCCAAAAGTCAAATTTCTTGCTGCTTCTATCACACTGGGATCATCTTATTTTCTAATACTCACCTCAGAACTCAGTGATGTAAAGCAATAATTATTTAATAGTTCTCATATGTCATCATGTTGCCTGGGGGTTAGCTGTAGGCTTGGCTCAGCTGGGGTAGTTCCGCTCCATATGTCTTTCATCTTCTTTGGACCAGTGGATAACCAAGACCTGTTCTCACAGGAGTGATTGAGGTATGAGTAGACATGCAGGAATATCTAAGTGCTCTTAAGGCCTGGCTTACAAATAGTACATTGTCACATGTATCTCACTTTTATTAACCAAAAGAAATTACATGGCCAAACTCAAATGCAAGTATTGGGAAGTAAACAGTGTCCTCTTAGGAGGAACTCAGGGTTAAAGGTGTGGGTACAGGCAGGGGCGAAGTGTTGAGGCAAACAATATAATCTCCACCAGGATAAATAATGTATATTTTCCCCCTCCTCATTCTTATTACTTCTCTATTGAGTACTGAAGATAGCCTATACTTGCAGGAAAAGCATTCCAAGTCTTCAATAGAATAGTCCTAATCTGGGCCGGCCCGGTGGCGCACTGCTACAGTGCACTGCTTGGGAGCGTGGTGGCGCTCCATCCTAATCTAGTTTTTGGAACTTGATAGTTCTCTGTGTCACTTTAAAGTTTTTACACTCAGGGCCAGCCTGTGGTTCACTC
>NW_007731848.1:44239-49259 GCF_000696425.1 Galeopterus variegatus
GGAGAGTGCGGTGCTAATAACACCAAGGCCATGGGTTCGGATCCCATATAGGGATGGCCGGATTGCTCACTGGGTGAGTGTGTTGCTGACAACACCCCTTACTGGTCATCTTTTAAAAAATAAATAAATAAATAAAGTTTTTACACTCTTTCTCATGTAAAGATGCCCTTCCAATACTATCCTCTCCCCTTTCTTTTTTGCACCTTCATGTTCTTCTGTTGAAATACTTCCAGGTTCATCACAAATGTCTTTTATTTATTTATTTATTCATTCATTCATTCATTCATTTATTTATTTATTTTTATTTTTGGCAGCTGGCTAAGGGAACAAATGTCTTTTTTATACAGACAGTATACTTTCAAAAAAGGAGAAAATGCTGTGATAAGAAAGGCTCATTCAAATCACAGTCTAGTGCTTGCTAGCTTTGGGGAAAATTACATAAACCTGTCTCAACTCCAGTTCCTTCATCTGTAAAATGGAGAGGATATCAGTTTCTTAACTTTTCTTTGAGCCAGTAGAAACAATATTAGTAATGTTAATTCCTCTCATTCCTCCTTTACAGTTCCTCCAATTTTTTTGGTACTCTCTTTGTGATTCCACAAAGGGAGATTCCTTTAAGTTAAAAAATTAACTTTAGAAAATAACTTTAGTTAATTAATTAACTTTAAATTAATTTTAGACAGGGAATTAAGGAAAATTTGTGGACCCTGCCCAAATTTAGTTCCTGGATTTGTGAGTAAAAGTAGAACTTCAATAATCTATCCACTCATTAAATAGCCAGAAAAATCACTGACCATATTAACAGTCCTTATAGAATTTTGCACAGTTCCTTATGCTTATGTAAGCCCACAGAATACTTACTTGAGGGGCCTGAGTAAATGAGAAAATGAAAATTGGATGGCATATTAATGAATAGATTCAGAGCAGAGAATATTATCTGTGCATTCAGGATATACTATATTATGATGTGAATACAGATTAACCCTTAAATCTCAGTGGCTCAACCCAATAAAATTATATTTCTATCTCAAGTTCAATGTTTAGGACTGACCAGGAAAGATGCTCTGATCTACATAGTCATTCATGGTCCCAGGCTAACAGATTCCAGCATGTCAGCGCAGGGCCTCCATAATTTCTACATCAGAGGAGATGAGAGAACTGAGAACACATGCTCTCTCTTGTTTGCTCTGCCTTAGAAGTGTTAAAGGTCATTTCTACTGATAGTCCATTGGAAAGAACTCATCACATGACTCCACCTAACTGCAATGATGCTGGCAATGTGGCAAGCACATGGCTGTTCACTGAGCTGTAAATAACTCAGCCACAGTTATAGTAGAGTCTAGATGTCTCCAAGGTAGCTACTCAGGGATAAAACAACTGATATAAATTGCAGTGGATTAAATTGTGTCTCCCAAATTCCATGTATTAGAAACTTAACCCCCACTGACGGTGTTAAGAGAGTAGGAAATCCTATTAAGAAAGATGGGGCCTTGATGAGGTGATTAGATTGTGAGTACTATTCACTCATGAAAGAATTGATCCATTCTTGGTCTAATGAAAGTATTCCGGTGGCCTTAAAAGAGAGTGAATGAGGAGGTTTATCTTTCTCTCCCTGCTCCATCATTCTGCCATGTGAGACCCCTGCATCACTGTCACCACTGCTTGGGCCTTCACCAGATGTGTTCCCTGGACTTTGGATTTCCCAGCCTCCATAACTATAAGCCATAAATATTGTTTCTTTACAAGTTACCCAGTTTCAGATATTTTGTTATAAGCAACAGAAATGGACTAATACATAAATCCAGGGATCTGTTTAACTTACAGCATCCTTGGAATATGATAAGAGATTGCCTTTGAGTATTTAAGTGAGATTAGATTAATCTTGTCCATAGATGTTCATCCTTTTTCATGAATGTTGCTGGGAGGAAATTCTCCTTAGGTATCTTATGTTTCTGCATATCTTGCAAGCAGAATAAGGAACTTTTTTGTGTGTGTCCTATTTCTCCAAAGGTATTTGTATAGTGAATAGCCTTGGAAAGATATAATATCCCATTTTGAAGCAAAGGGCAGCCATGCTTACTGTCTGATATAAAAGACTGGGTTTCCCTAACTCTGGGTTTGTCTCTTGTAAGACAAACACTGTGTGTGCAGGCATCTCTCTGGGCCAGTTCATGTTACCCTTGTATGACATGGTGTAGGAGAAATAATGTAAATGATGCTGGTCCTCAGGCTTTTGCTATTGCTACAAGTAACAATTTGTTTACTTTGCCCTCGAGTCTTTTTCTTTTATCAGCATGTGTGAGACTGTGGTGAGCTGACTTATTGTGTTGTAAATAGGGTAAAATCTCAGACCCTTCCTGATTCTTGACAAATGTATGTGATAAACGCATCTAATATACAACCAAAAATGGTGGATAAGACCTCTAAAAGTTTATTCATTTAACAAATATAAGCTATGTACCTAGTATGTGTGAGTTATGATACTGGGCAGTAGAGGATGTAAAAATGAACAGGCCTAGTCCTTATACTCAAGTTACTTACAGTCAAATTGGAAGACATACAAGGAAACAACTATGACAGTACAGTATCTGAACCATTGTAATGAAATTATATACAAGATGCAGTGAGACTAAGGAGTAAGAGAGGCCCAATCCCCTTGGGGAAGATTTACAATGAGGAGGTAATATTTTAATTAAAATATATAAGATGAATACAAGTTCACTAGATGGTGAAGAAGAGGAAAAGACTTTTAGGCAGAGGAAAATCATGAACCAAAGCCCTGAGGTATAGCCTGTTCGGGGAACTACAAGTTGTTCAGCATGACCAGGTATAAGTGCAAAAAGATAGAGGATGAATGGTGAAGCAGGTGCATTGAGGGGTAGACACGGACAGCACTGTAAAGGTTTGGTTTGGTGACTGTAGTAAATAATAATGTATTATATACTTGAAACTTGCTAAGAGATTAGATTTTAAATGTTCTTATCACAAAAAAAATGATAAGTATATGAGGTAATGGATATGTTAATAAATTTGATTTAATCATTCCACAAGGTATACGTATATCAAAACATCAATTGGACACCATAAATATATGCAATTTTTCATTTGTCAATTCAAATAGTAGTAATAACAATAATTAAGGAAGTTTGCTTTTATCTTGTCGGTCATGCAGAACTATTTAGGTGCACTTAAAAAATAATAAAAAGAATATATGTTAATAAGACTCTCAAGAGGGTTTTAAGGAGCGGATCTTGCTCTATCTAGAACAATAATTTACTAAATTACTATGATCACCCTCTTGTTCTTATAAGTTTATTCTTTNTTTTATCTTGTCGGTCATGCAGAACTATTTAGGTGCACTTAAAAAATAATAAAAAGAATATGTGTTAATAAGACTCTCAAGAGGGTTTTAAGGAGCGGATCTTGCTCTACCTAGAACAATAATTTACTAAATTACTATGATCACCCTCTTGTTCTTATAAGTTTATTCTTTTATTGATGTTGATAATTATTTTATTTTTCTAATTAAATAACTTCTCTGTAATATTGCATATTGACTTAAAATGGATATTTAAGCCAGTTTTGGCATTGTTTATACATAGTTGAGTTGCAAAGGAGCTGTATCCTTGAAAGTGAGTTGTGTTCATTAGACCTAAAGCTGGTGAGAAAACACTAAGATTTTATAAAACAACAATTATATTAATATTTTCAAAAGAGACATGATCTTTACTATTGCTATGATAATTTCTTTCTTTCTTGGAAGGCTATTTTTCACTTTAATTTTTATGTATTATTCTGATGAAATACATTGGACTCCTAATAATACTTTTAAAAAGACTTAAATTGACATTTTCTATCTTAATGTGTGTGTGTATGTGTGAGCTGTTTAAAAAATATTTTAAAATAGTTATTTTTTATGGCTTTCAATGTTTGTCTGTACTTATGTATACTATAAAAATAAAATCCTGGTTATTAAGTAAAAACCAAGTTAAGCAAGGCGGGAGAACTTTAGAATTTATTTAGTTTTATTTTTACCTACATTCTCACTATTACTCATATAAATGTTATTTTATAAGAATGCCAAGCTCAAAAACTGACTTAATCAACATGAAACAAATCATAATTCTAAGGTATTCTACATTCTTTGAAGAAATTATCTAATTAGTCTCTATGACACAAAGCGAGAGCCAAACCCCTGTATACCTCTAAAATCTAACCCTGAGTCCTCATTGCTAATGTAAAAAGATAAATTTGATTATATTAAACTGAAGTTCTGAGGACTTCTCTTGATTGGTTGGTTGGGATCATTTTGTTTGATTTTTAGAAAGGAAACCACTTAATAGGCCCATTTTAAAATAAAGGAAACAAAAAATAGCAAAAAGACTTAAATTGAAATATAATTGATAGCCCATCTGAAAAGTAAGTGTGTCATCTGTGTATGTTACACAGTTAAATTAAATTTGGTGGTTCCAGGAAAATGTTTATATATTCCTCGAAGACATGTTGGGCACTTTTCTCCTGAAAAATAAGGTTTTCCTTGTTATAGCTTGGTGCTGAAAACTCAAGGCATACATTTGTGAAAACATTCCTGGTATTCTCTCAGGTACTTGCCAAGTCTGTTGAGTGAAACACTTTCTTTGCTGTTACTGGAATTTGCAAATGTAAGACAGGTGTCATTCTACATAGCTGCTCATCTTTTGTTTCTTTTTGTTGCTCTGTAAAAGTAATAAAGTAGAGAAAAAATCTATGAGCAGGGTAGGGAAAGGCACATCTTACAAAATTGGACTGTTGGTAGCCATGTTAGAGTTGATTTCATAGTAGTCTCTTACGCAGTAGTGTGAAATACTCTACTGAATCTCAACAATGGCTCAACCTCGATCTTTACTTACCTCTAATTAGAAAACTGCCTACCTGTTGTGATTTTAAGAATGCTACAAGGCCTTCCTGTCCAGCAATATGGTTTTCTAAATATTTATTGGTATACTGATAGATAACTCATTCCACAATTAGAGATGAAGTT
>NW_007731848.1:50257-50722 GCF_000696425.1 Galeopterus variegatus
TACTTGAGTACCAGAAGTATGAAGGGGAAAAGGATTTAGAAGATGCAATGAAGGGTAGGTGGAAATTCCAAAGACAAATGAAATTATATTAGCTAATATTTGAGTTCCTATTATATACCAGGAAGTTCTAAGCTCGTTAAATGGTTCATCTCTTACCCTACCATAACAACCTTATGAGGTAGGAACTCTTCTTATCCCCCATTTTAAAGATGTGGCAGCTGGAGTATAGGGAGATTAAGTCATTTTCCCAAGGTTACATAGTGGGTAAATTGTTGAGATTCCAATCCAAACAGTCTGACACTAGTGTCTACACTCTTACCCACCATTCTGCACTTCATTTTATAACAATTTTTTGCATATAGCTTGTGAATTAGAGCTGCTTGCATGGCACAGAGTAGTTGGCCCAGCAAACTATAGTCAATTTATTACAAGAGTAGGAGGGTGAGTAACTGTGTGTGTGTGTGT
>NW_007731848.1:50862-51476 GCF_000696425.1 Galeopterus variegatus
GTTGTAGTTTTGTGTCATAAGCACAAAGAGCAGTACCTTATGCTAGCAGTCATATGCTTCTTATTGAGAGAAGAAGGGAGAGAATTCTGGTGGAAAAGCTTGGGCTATATGAGTGAGTTCTGGAGAGGAGGAGAGATTCATCTATTTAATTTTTTCTCATTTTGCCTTTCACTGGGGCCAAAAACAGGTCAGGATATTAAAAATGATAGTTTTCTAAATCTTCCTTTTCTTTACCATGAAGATTATTTTGTTCTCACCTATGAATGGATTTACCTTTTACTTTGTCCCTTTTTAAACAAACAAAAAAAAAAAAGGAAGGAAGGAGAAAGTACTGGTATGTCAAGTTGTTTAAGAGCCCAAGGTTTGAAGTTGAGCTTGATTTGGAATCCTGATCTACCCTTTGCTAAAAACATGCTCTTGGACAACTCATTAAGAACTCAAAATCTCATTTTCCTCTTTTACAAAACCGGTAAATTGATTGGGAATATTTATAGCTGTATGTAAAAAAACTCCCAACTTTCAATGGGCACTCACCAAGAAGTGCAGTGGTAAGCAGCTGCTGATTTTGATGCACTAGTTTGGTGATTTCAGGGCCAGCTTTTCTGCCCTTTTCT
>NW_007731848.1:51607-55479 GCF_000696425.1 Galeopterus variegatus
TGTAAAAAAACTCCCAACTTTCAATGGGCACTCACCAAGAAGTGCAGTGGTAAGCAGCTGCTGATTTTGATGCACTAGTTTGGTGATTTCAGGGCCAGCTTTTCTGCCCTTTTCTGGGACATTCCCCAAGTCTTCTACCTCATGGTAACAAATTGACTGCTGCAACACCAGACATTTCATTGTGTTCAAGGCAGGAGGAAGATCAAAGTGGCAATAGTCATTGCTGTCTTTCCTATTTTAACCATAAAGCAAAATCTTCCCTAGGAACCCAGATTTCTGCTTATGCTTCATTAGCCAGAACTGTGTAACATGGCCACTCCAAGGTAAGGAGTTTAGGAAAATAAATATTTAGCTCTCCCAAAGAAGATTTCAAAGATTGGTGAAATGTATTGTAAAATTGCTTTATAATTCGTAAAGCATGATTCAAATATGTGGTGTAATTGGTATTTACGAACATTATTTGTTACACCTTTGAGTAACAGTGTTAACAGTGCTAATCTGACTTTGGCAACTTTGGCCTTGGTGGGGATGGACAACTGGGAACAAAATAGACACAACCAGGCAAGAGAATATATTCATGAAATTTTAAATATAAACACATTTCTGGGAAACCCCTGTCTTCGGAAGTACTTTTTCTGTCATCATAACCAATGTGCTGGTTTTTCCTCAGCAAGTAGAC
Source organism: Galeopterus variegatus (assembly GCF_000696425.1). Classification (NCBI taxonomy): domain Eukaryota; kingdom Metazoa; phylum Chordata; class Mammalia; order Dermoptera; family Cynocephalidae; genus Galeopterus; species Galeopterus variegatus. The sequence continues at coordinate 52,287 of NW_007731848.1, forward strand.
TATTTTACCTCTCAACACCCAGCTTTTAATCAGCTGGTCAATTAAGTAGAAATTTTGATTCTCAAGTAATATAATTTTATTTATCATCTCAGGATTTATGTATATAAATTAGTATTATTCTTTGTCAGTTTTAGAGATTATTTATACCTTTATTCCATGGCTCAAAATTATTGGCAAAGTCATCTTTTAGACTCTATCGAGTGTTTATGACCCATTCTTCAGAAAATTTCTATTTAAAAATTATATTCAGTATATTTCCAGTACCACAAAAATATAAGTTCGTTATAGAATATGTGAAATTTTGATAAGCAAAATAAGAAAATTTGGACCATCATTATTTCATCTCCTAGAAATAACAACTCTCAACATTTTAGTTTATACCCTTCTACTTTTCAGAAGAAAGAATATTTTTTAAAAAAATACTTCATACTATAATATTGTTTTGTAATTATTTACCCCAATTCAAATTGTATAGATAATTTGAATCAGATATAAATATAAATCATATATTCAGAATATGGTATCTCTTTCTCTGCTTAGAATTCATTATGCAGATATGTACCTTATTTGATGAATTCTCGATTATTAGACACTTATGTTCCTTTTTTTTCCCCTATTAAAAAGAGCACTATGGTAAATATGCTTACAGCTAAATCTTTATTCCCATCCAAAATTTACTTTCTTAAACTAACTTATTAAAAGTAAAATTGGGTAAACAAAGAGAATACACATAAACAATTCCCCAGCAGTGATTCCCTAACTTCTTTCTAAATTTAAATATTAAAGTTTTTATTAATTTAGGAAGTGAAAAAAATGCTATTTCATTTTTATCAGTGTTTCCTCTTTGTTATTAATGAGGTTAAGCTCATATTTACTGAAGATTTTATTTCTTTCATCAGTTGCCTGTTAGCATCCTTACCCATGTTTCTATTGATGTATTCTTTTTTACCCTTTATTTGTAAGAAGACTATATATTAGAGCTAGTGTATGAAGAATACAGAGTATACAAAGTATACATATGTTGCAATTATGTTTCTTAATTCTTATTTGCCTTTTAATAATATTTATGCTACATATTAACATAAATTAAATGTTTTAAGATAGTCATTTGAATCTTGTTATTCTAATTATTCTCAAATACTACTTGGGATTCTTTGTAGGCAGATTTCATATTGAGGAAAACAGCAAAAAGTATTTGATACTAATATTAAGAATACGATTAATAATGTAATTGGGCAATGCCATATGGAAGTTGTAAAATTAAGTGATAATGAAGTAATGAGATAGCTGCTTGTAGGGCTAACCAAATTTTTTTAATTAATTAATTTTATTTTAATAATTTGTTACAACGTTTATTAAACCTATAGTATATGATTAAGACTCAAGCCCTATAGAGTACTTAAAAAGATATAGTTACTTTTGTTAAGAATCCTAGACATAAGCTTCGGTTTTAGATTCAGCTGGGATCATCCTGATTATGTGATCTTGGTGTGTAGGTTCCAGACTGTGGCTTCTTGGGCTCTGTTACTGGCACTGTTGGACCTAAGCTGCCCATTACTAAGTCCCTTTGGGTTTGCCTTTCTTTCTCAAACAACCCCATTTGTAGTTATTTGGGACTGGGTGTACATAGTGAGGCTTTCTTGTTCCTTCTCTGTCATGGCTCCACTTTTTAAATAGCATCAAGCTTCTCCCCACTTATACCCCCAGAAGAGAGCCCCACTGTCCTTCTGCCTTGACAGTCATGCATTCTAAATTTACCACCTTTAAATCACAAAATTTATAGTTACATATTCACCCTTTAGATACATGAACTGGTACAAATTTCTTCATAGTTACAGAACACCCTGCTGATAACTTTCTTCGTGGGCCTACCTAGTAGTAACCTCCCAATTCCCAAGGGCAACACCAACTTAATCCTTCCTGACCTTATTCATATACTTTAAACTTCATTGTGCACTTCTCCTTCTTGCTGAGCTCAGCTGTCTAATCTCTCCCTTACTGAGTGTAGCTACCCAAAATAAGGAGCAGTATTTTTTTAAAATTGAAACATAATTGATTATACATATTTGGAGGGTACAAAGTTGAATATCTGTACTTGTGTAGAATGCATGATGATCAAATCAGGATAATTAGCATGTTCATCATTACAAAACATAATCATTCCTTCTGTCCACTAACCAATTTCTCCCTAGCCCTCTCCCCCTCTATTTTCCCACCTCTATCACCACAGTTCTGTTCTGTCCTTCTGGAAGTTCTTTCTTTCTTTCTATTTCTTTCTTTGCTCCCACTTATAAGTGAGTACATGTGGTATCTTTTTATGACTGGCTTTTTAAATTAATAATTTTTTTGAAACCTAATTTATTGTACATATCTATGGGGTACAGTGTTGAATATCGATACTTGCGTGCAGTATATGATGCTCCAATTAGGATAATTAACATACTTATCATTACAACATGTAATCAGTTTTTGTGGCCTTTTACCAATTTCTCACTAAACCCCTCACCCTCTCACACTTTCCCACCTCTGGTAGCCTCAGTTCTGTTCTCTTTTTGAAAGTTCAACATATTATTGTGATCATTGTATCCTTCTTTCTTTTTTGTTTATTTATTTATTTATCTATCTATCTATCTCCCACTTATGAGTGAGGATGTGCGGTATTTCTCTTTCTGGCTATTTCACAACATAATTTTCTCTTGGTTCTTCCATGTTGCTGCAAATGGCAGAATTTTATTATTTTTTTATGGCAGAATAGTGTTCCTTTGAGTATATATCCCGCATTTTCCTTATCTGGTAATCCAATGATGAACATTTAGGTTTGTTCCAACTCTTATCTATTGCAAATAGAGCTGTGATAAACATGGGAGTGCAGGTATCCCTTAGACTTGATGACTTCCATTCCTTTGGGTATATACCTAGCAGTGGGATTGCTGAATAGTATGACAGTTCTATCTGTAGTTGTTAGAGGAAACTCCATATCATTTTCCATATTGGCTGCACTAACTTACAGTCCCACCAACAGTGTAGGAGGGTTCCCCTTTCTCCACATTCTTGCCAGCATTTGCTATTCTTTGTCTTTCTGATAATAGCCAGTCCAATTGGTGTAGAGGGTTAAAAATCTTGATTCTTGTTTGATTTTTCGATGGGGCTCTTTAGCTAAAAATCTTATGGGACAAAAGTCCTTAGCTCTGGG
>NW_007731848.1:55949-56887 GCF_000696425.1 Galeopterus variegatus
AAAAATGTGAAAAAATGTTTGCTAAGGGCAAGCTGTTTGTTGGTGAAAACTTAAGGACAATTATACTTAGATTTAATGTTATTCTGTGAATAACATCATTGGTAATTTAATGGGGATTGCATTGAATCCATAGATACTTTGGGCAGTATGGACATTTTTACAATGTTTATTCTCCCAATCCAAGAACATGTAATATCTTTTCATCATTTTGTGTCCTCTTTACTTTTTTTCAGCAGTGAATTTGTAGTTCTTATTGTAAATCTCCTTGGTTAAATTTATTTCTAGGTATTTCATTTTTTTGGTGACTATTGTAAATGGGCTTGCTTTCTTGCTTTCTTTTTCTGCTATTTACCTATTGGAATATAAAAGCACTGCTGATTTTGGGGTGTTGATTTTGTATCCTGCAACATTACTGAAATCATTTATCAGCTCTAAGAGGTTTTTTGTTGTTGTTGTTTTTGTTTTGTTTTGTTTGTAGAGTCTTTACATTTTTCTCTATAGGATCATGTTGTCTGCAAACAGGGACAGTTTGACTTCATCTTTTCCAATCTGAATGTGCTTTATTTCTTTCTCTTGCCCAATTGCTCTGGCTAGTTCTTCTAATACTATGTTAAATAGGAGCAGTGAGAGTGGGCATCCTTGTCTTTTTCCCATTCTTAAAGAAAATGCTTTCAGCTTTTCCCCATTCAGGATGATATTGGCAATGGTTTTGTCATATATGGCTTTTATTGTGTTGAGATATTTTCCTTCTATACCTAATTTGCTGGGAGTCTTTATCATGGTGGGATGTTGAATTTTGGCAAATGCTTTTTCTTCATCTATTTAGACAATCGTGGTTTTCGTTCTCATTTTTGTTGGTGGGATGTATCACACTTATTGACTTGCATATATTGAACCATCTTTGCATCTCTGGGATGAATCCCACTTGATCATGTTGT
>NW_007731848.1:57613-59074 GCF_000696425.1 Galeopterus variegatus
GAGATATTGGCTTATAGTTTTCTTTTTTTGTTGTATCTCTGTCTGGTTTTTGTATCAGGGTAATGCTACCCTCATAGAATGAGTTTGGGAGAGTGGCCTCTGTTTCAGTTTTTTGGAATAGCTTGAAGAGCATTGATATTAATTCCTCTTTAAAGGTTTGGTAGAATTCAGCAGTAAAGCCATTCAGTCTTGGGCTTTTCTTTGTTGGAAGACTGCTGATTACTGCTTCAATCGCATTGCTTATTATTGGTCTGTTCAGGTTTTCTGTTTCTTCTTAGTTCAGTCTTGATAGTTTGTATATGTCCAAAAATTCATCCATTTCCTCTGGGTTTCAAATTTGTTGGTGTAGAGTTGTTTATAATGTTCTCTAATGATTCTTTGTGTTTCTGTGGTATCAGTTTTAATATTTCCTTTTTCATTTCTTATTTTTCTTGTGTGGGTCTTCTCTTTTCTTTTTTTAGTTAACCTAGTGAATGGTTTGTCTATTTTGTTTACCTTCACAAAAAAACAACTTTTTGTTTCACTGATTTCTTGTATTTTGGGGGGGTCTCTATTTCATTTAGTTCTGCTCTGATCTTAATTACTTTTTTCTGTCTAGTAATTTCAGGATTAGATTTTTCATGTTTTTCTAGTTCTTTGAGGTGTAGCATTAGGTTGTTGATTTGAAATCTTTCTGTTCTTTTGATGTAAGGAGCAATATTTTTGTTTCGAAAACATGTTAGGAAAGCATTTGATTCAAGACTATTAGCTAGTTGCTTCTGTGTCTAGTTCTATGATAGGCTTCTAACCATCTAAGTAAATAGAATAAAGCAACTCCTATGTAAAATGATCTGAGTAATGTGATAACTGATAGATATAAAAGAATAAGGTCAGCTGAAATGGTTATAGAAAGCTTCACAAAGAAGAACACTTTTTAGGCATACTTCAGAGTAGCTTGCATTCTCTTTTCATAGTTCTTCCTTCCTTCCTTGCCCTTGCCATGGACCCTTTCCTCCTCTATGACAAGATATATAATTCCATGTCCCATTGACATTGGCTGTGGCCACATGACTTGCTCTCACTATGAAATATGGGTGGAAGTGATTGTGTGCTAGTTCTGAACTAGACATTAAAAGAAATCATGCATTTCTTTTTACTCTCTTGAGCTTCTGCCATCAAATGAGCATGCCCCAATTCACTGAAGGCCCCAGAAAGAGGCATATAGTTAGGACCTGAACCCAACCTGCAACTTGAAGCCAAGTGCATCTGAGCCTAACAGAGATCAGCCACATCCCAACTGACCTGCAGACCTGTGAATGAGAAAAAGAAATATTTGTTGTTATAAGCCATGGAATTTGGAGTTAATTGTTTCTCAACATTATTGAAATATCTGACCAATGCCTATTTTGTGAAGGATCATAAACTACTAGCATCTTCACTTCTTTTTCCACTATTGCTGCCCCAGGCTTTCATCCCACCTCC
>NW_007731848.1:60456-62031 GCF_000696425.1 Galeopterus variegatus
TTGGGAATCCCCTTCCACACAGCCATTCAAGGGCCCAGGTTGATGGAGGCTTTCCTTTTATATTAAGCCTCCAAAATGGCCCTGTGAGCCTTCTCCATTCTAGCCAGCTAAAAATGAAAAAGAGTATGGAAGAGTGAAAGTTACTTTTAATAGACTAGACCTGCTAGTGTTGGCCATTATTTCAGCCCACATTTCACTGGTTTGAATTCAGTCATATGGTGACATGTAGATAGAAGTAAGCCTGGTAAAGGTAGCTTTAGAATATTGATGAGCAGCTTACAATCTCTGCCATATCATCACTTGTTTAACATGCATTAATCTAGAATTTTTAGCCCTAAAAATCCAATGTGCTATTACTTATCCCCTTAAAACCTGTGGTCCTGGTTGGCTACAGGCTCAACATAAAATTTAGCATAATTATGTGATTTCTATGTAGCAGGGTTCTGTTTTCATTGTACCAAGAATAGGTGGACTCAGCATGTCTTTGATCTCTTCATTAAATAATCCCATCATACCAAAACATTAGCAAGCAATGTAGAAGTTACCTACAATTTCACAGAAGAGGCAGAGGACATTCACAATACAGCAAACAGCTCAATAAATCCTCATCACATATTTCACATATTTTCATTCTCTTCCAAAGTCTTTTTTCAGCTGTGTGGCCATTTGGGGGCTTTTTTTTTTAAACCCCTCCAGCATGAAGGCCCTAAGTGTACTTAGCTCATGTCTCTTGTAACTACAACTCTTTCTGCCCATTCTTTTTTTTATATATCCTATGATAAACCAGATATACCAAATACATACCCACATTCATCACCTTATTTGAGAAAATAATAAAAACCCTTTAACTGCTGATTCCGCCTCCTCAGAAGGCAGCGAGGCATGATGAATTGCATTTTTTCCCCTGATACAAGTAATGTAGAAGACCTTTCAGGCTGACTCATTTTTACTTTTTTCATTTTATTTCATTTTCTCCTTTATGCCTCCTACTATACTCCAATCATGCTGAACTTCTCACCATTCCTTGAACACATTTCTTTTCATATCTCTGGAGACTTTGTAGAGACTACTGCCTCCACCCAGAACTCTTCTTCTCCTGCCTCTGTGTGCCAAGATCCCATAAACTCTAAGGACTGGCTCAAATGTCTCCTTCACGGTGGAGCACTACCTACCCAAGTCATTCCACTCCCCAACCTTCACAGAATTCATCGCTCTTTCTTCTGTTCTCTTGTAGAATTCCGTATACACTTCTATTTTCATACTAATAGTTTAATATGTTATTAAGGTATCTAGTTCCCCTGAACAGAGAGAGACTTTGTCATCTTTGAATCCTCAGTATAGTACGTACCTTGGGGCTTGAAAATAAAATAAAACATGGGGCTCAGTAAACCTTCGCTGATGCCAGAAAAACTGCCCTGAGAGTCAAAAAGCTGGCCAAGAGATGGGGAGGCTCTCAGTTCATGACTAAAGATTGAGTAACTAGTCTGGAACGCAGAGCACTCCTATGAGAGAAACCTGCAGAATAACTTTAATTCTTTCCCCCAAAGTGCTATATCATTGAAGGAAAAAACATTT
>NW_007731848.1:62830-68826 GCF_000696425.1 Galeopterus variegatus
ACCTATCTCTTTCAGGCCAAACTATCTGTCTACTGTAGCAGACAGAGAAATAATCATATATCCCTAATAGTTTAATGAATGTGAATTAATAAAATAATCCAGGACCTAAGTTTTCCAGTGTAATTAGATAATAATTAACAACACCATAAATATTTGCATGGAAGAACACTTTAAATGTATAGTCAATAACTCTACCTTGTTTCTTATCATTTTGGCCTTGATGCTGAAGCTGACCAGAGATAGGTGAGTAAATGATGTCCCCATCAGACCCTACAGAGCAATCAAGGTACATCCTCCAGAGTATTAGGCAGTGGAGACATATACGATGTATAATAGAAGCTGTCTTATCTTACACTAACTGGAATGGTAGTTGGTCAGTGTATCACTCACAGGAGCTCTAGCCACTATGTACAAATAAATTTCCAAATCTCAATAGTTTAACACAAAAGCATATTTCTTCCTTATGATGAGCAGCTCACCTCCTAATGATGATTTTCTGGTTTCCTTTCTATGGTTTCTCCCATCCTGTGGCTTTAGAAAATTTAACATAGGACTCTCAAGGTGGCCCTGCAGGTTGTCTTTATTCTAGACAGTGGAAAGGGAAAAGAGCACCGAGACCCTTGTGTGGGAGGACTTTATGGGCCAGGTCTGGAGAGGGTGCATATTACTTCTAAGTTCATTCATTTGGCAAAAAGCCAACCACAAGACCATGCCTAACTCTAGGAAAACTGAAAATGAAGTTAGCTATTGCAAGAAGGAGGAAAGTGGTATGATAGACAATGCCATAATCCGTTGATAAAATAAACATGGTTAAAAAAGGGAATAAGAAAAATTTACATTTTATTCTCATCATTCATGGATTTCATATCTGCAAATTTGTTTACTTGCTAAAAGTTATTTGTAACCCCAAAATCACACTTGTAGTGCTTTCATAGTCATTTTTGGATATTCACGGAGTAATGAATAATTTGAATCACCCAGTGAGCACGTTCCCAACTGAGGGCGAGTAAGGTAATGCCCTGCCTTCTTGTTTCAGCCTTCATACTGTAAACAAGTATCCTTTTTACAGTCTATTTAGTGCCATGGTTTTTCACATTTTTATGCTTTTTTGTTCGTGATTTTGCTGTTTAAAATGGCCCCCCATGGTAGAGCTAGTGTTGTCTAGTGTTCCTAAATGCATTCCTTGTTTTAATTTTTGGAAGAATTTGTGGAAAGTTCTTATAATTTTTCTTTGATTATTTGGTAGAGTAATTAAAGTGAAGCCATCAGGGCCTGGCTTTTTTCTCTGTGGTAGTTTTTTGTAATACTAATTCATTCCCTTTATTTATTATAGGTCTATTTAGAATTTTCTTTTTCTTCTGGAATTAGTTTCAGTAGTTTTTGTCTTTCTAGGAATTTGTTCATTCATCTAAGTCATCAGTTTGTTGGCACACAGCTGTTCATAGCATTTTCCAACAGTCTTTCTTATTTCTATATGATAGTAGTAATGTCCCCTCTTTGATACTTGTATTAATCCATTTGTGTTGCTTATAACAGAATACACAAAACTGGGTGATTTGTAAAGGAAAATGAAATTTACTGCTTATACTTTCTGAGGCTGGGAAGTCCAAAGTCCATCTGGTGGTGGTGACCATGACCCAGGGGTCTCACATTGCAAAATGGTGGAAACAGAGAAAGCAGCAGAGAGAGTGTATTAGTCAGGGTTCTCCCGAGAGACAGAATCAATAGGATATGTTCTAATTATATGAGAGGGATTTATTAGGGGTTTTAGCTCACGTGGTTATGAAGAAAAGTCCCATAATAGGCCGTCTATAAACTTGATGCTGGTAGCGTGGCTCAGTCCAAGTCCAAAGGCCTCAAAACCAGGGAAGCTGATAGTGTCCTTGGTGTAAGTTCTGGAACCCCAAAGCTGAAGAGTCTCAAGTTCTGATGTCCACGGACAGGAGAGAAGAGTGTATCCCCACTCCAGCGGATCACGAGAGCTCTTCACCTCTTTCCTCTGTCTTCTGTTCTCTCTGGACCCCCAGTGGATTGGATGGTTCCCACCTACACTGAGGGTGGGTCTTTCCCAGCCAGGCCACTCAAACTCTCATACTAATCTCCGCTGGAAACATCCTCAAGGACGCACCTGAAAAGTTTGCTTTACCAGGTTTCCCAGCTTTCCTTCATCTAACCAAGTTGACATCCAGAATTAATCTTCATAGAGAGCAAGAGAGAGAGACAGATATTCCTCTTCTTTTAAAGTCCTCAGAACCACACCTCTAAGCACCATTTTTAATCCATCCAATGCAGAATGGTCCTACAATCCAATCACCTCTTCAAGGCTCCACCGTTCAATTACCGTAATAGGATTTCCCACCCACTTAACAGTAATAGCAGGGGCTAAATTTCTAATACATAAAACTTTGGGGATACAGTTCAAGCTTCAGAGAGTTTTGGGGGGACAGAATTCAATCCAACACAATACCTGGTTTTATAATTTGAGTCTTTGTTCTTTTTTCTTCATCAGTTTATCCAAAGATTTGTCAATTTTGTTTTGTTTATCTTTTCAAAGAACTAATTTCTGATTTTGTTGATTTTCTCCATTGCTTTTTTATTCCATATTTTATTTATTTCCACTCTATTATTTCCTACCTTCTGTTTGTTTTGAGTTAGTTTGCTCTTCTTTTTTCCAGTGCCTTGGGTAGAAAATTATATTATATAATTTAGATATTCTTTTAAATGTAGACATTTATCACTAAAAATTTCCCTCTAAACATTGTTCAGCTGCATCTCATGAGTTTTGGTATGTTATGTTTCATTTTCATTTACTTCGAAGTATTTTTAAATTTCTGTTGTGATTTCTTCTTTGACCCATTGATGATTTAGGAGTGTGTTGTTTAATTTCCACATATTTATGAATTTTTCAAATTTCTGTTTCTGTTTTCTAATTTCACCTCTTGGTTAGAGAACATACTTTATAATATTTTAATTCTTTTTATCCTTAAAAATGTATTATGGCTTGTTTTACTGGTTAGTGTATGGTCTATCCTAGAGAACGCTTTATGTGCATTTAAGAAGAGTGTTTATTCTGCTATAGATGAGTAGAAAGTTCTATAGATGTCAGTTAGGTCAAGTTTATATATAGTGTTGTTCAAGTCTTCTATTTCCTTGTTGCTCATCTGTCTAGTTGTTCTATCTATTATTAAAAGTAGGTGTTAAGATACCCAACTATTATTGTTGAATTTTCTATTACATCCTTCAATTCTGTCTGTTTTTGCTTTATATATGAGGGTTCTTAACATAGCTCATGGAAAAATTTGTATTATCTTTTAATTTTATTTTTCCATGAGATTTTTGAAGTAACTTGTATATACTAATATAAATAAAAATAGACTTTAAAACAAAAAAATATCACTAGAGAGAGAGGGAAACATTTTATAATGATAAAAGGAGTCAACCTATCATGACTAGATAGCAATTATAAACTTATATGCATTGATCTGCACCATATATGCACAACAGAGCCCTAAAATACAGGGTACTTCAAAAAGTTCATGGAAAAATGGAATTAAAAGAAGTACAAATCTTTCCATCCTAACATCCCCAAAAGTCTTGACCCATTCCAATCTCAACTCTAAGTCCAAATATTCATCTCCAAAATAATCTAAGTCAAGTATGGATGAGATGTTGAGTATAGCCATGTTGGGCCAGAAGTCCTCTCTATCTGTGGACCTGTAAAACCTAGAAAACAAGCTATCTGCTTCCAAAATACAATGGTGGGGCAGGCATAGGAAAGAAATTCTCATTCCAAATGGAAAAAATTGGAAGGAAAAAAGGAGTCATGGTTTTATAGCGAGTTTGAAATACAGCAGAAAAAAATTTGTTAGATTTCAAACGTCTGAGAATAATATTCTTGTCTTGATTCTCTGTCCTCTAGGCATACCATGGCAGCAAGCTTGCCCTCTCAGCTCACAGGCTTACCAGGGTGGCAGCCCCACCTTCTTGGCTCACCAGCTCTTCACAGCCCTGGCCCATGGTGGTTCCATTGGCCTTGGCCTCTGGGCCCACGGTTCTACCTTCTCTGGCCTCTGTATCTGTGGCTCTGTCCTTGAGTCATTCTTCCTTCATTTTGTCTCACCTGTGTCTCTATAAGTTCAAGATGGTTGTTGCTTTCCCACAGATGACAAGGGAATCTACACCATTAAACACAAGATACTTCCTGGTTAACCACATCTGTATTCCTGGGTTTTGCTGAAATGGATGACTAAATCCATAGTTCAAACACCCACCCTCTCTAGAAAATACTCCAGCCACATCATTGGCTTGTTTCCAATGCTAGTATGCTCTCTGGATAATCTGAAAATTTTCCACATCATCAAGTGTTGATTCCTTTTTGTTTAGCAGTTCCCATTTTAATTTATCTCTTTCCTCTTGCACTTACTATAATCAGCAAGGAGAAACCACACTATACCTTCTCCATTTTCCTTGGAAATCTCCCAGCTAAATATCCAACATTATCACTTATAAGTTCTACTTCCTCCCAATAGCAGAACATTTATTCAAGTTCTCTGTCACTTTATAACAAAGATTACCTTAGTTTCCAATAATGTGTTCCTCTTTTCTGTCTAAGATTTCACCAGAGCATTTTCGATATTTATATTTGTAGCAACATTCAGTTAAAAACAATAGAAGCTTTTTTATTTTTTAAATTTTTTTAAATATTTTAACTTCTCAATATACATTGTGGTAGATTTTTGTGACCCTTTACCTGTTCCTCTTCCCCCCTCCCCCTGTCCCCTCCCCCCCATCATACCTGTTCACTTGCCTTAACAAGTTCAAGGAATTGTTGTGATTGTTGTGTCTTCTTCTCCCCAACCCTTTATTTGTCTTTGCTTTTATTTATTTATTTTTAGCTCCCACAAATAAGTAAGAACATGTGGTATTTCTCTTTCTGTGCCTGACTTGTTTCACTTAATGAAATTTTCTCTAAGTCCATCCATGTTGTTGCGAATGTTAGCATTTCATTCTTTTTTATAGCAGAGTAGAATTCCATTGGGTAGATATACCACAGCTTCCTATCCACTCATCTAAGGATGGACATCTGGGCTGGTTCCAACTCTTGGCTATTGTAAATAGTGCTGCAATAAACACTAGAGTACAGGTATCCCTTTGGCATGATGATTTCCCTTCCTCTGGGTGTATTCCCAGGAGTGGAATAGCTGGGTCATATGGTAAATCTATCTGTAATTATTTGAGGAACCTCCATACTATTTTCCATAAAGGCTACACCATTTTTCAGTCCCTCCAACAGTGTTTGAGAGTTCCTTTTTCTCCACAACCTCTCCAGCCCTTATCATTCTCAGTCTTTTGGATATTAGCCATCCTGACTGGAGTGAGATGGTATCTCAAAGTGGTCTTGATTTCAATTTCCTGGATGCTGAGTGATGTTGAACATTTTTTTCATGTGTCTGTTGGCCATTCATATATCTTCCTTTGAGAAATGCCTTTTCAGCTCCTTTGCCCATTTTTTAATTGGGTTATTTGTTTTTTTGCTTTAAAGTTGTTTGAGTTCCTTGTATATTCCAGATATTAATCCTTTGGCAGATGTATATTTTTCAAATATTTTCTCCCACTCTGTTGGTTGTCTTTTCACTCTGTTGGTTGTTTCTTTTGCTGTGCAGAAGCTTTTTAGTTTGATATAATCCCATTTGTTTATTTTTTCTACAGTTGCCTGTGTTTTGGGGATCCTATTCATGAAGTCTATACCCACTCCTACTTCCTGGAGTGTTCCCCTATATTTTCTTTAAGGAGTCTTATTGTTTCAGGATGTATATTTAATTATTGAATCTATTTTGAGTCGATTTTGGTATATGGTGAGAGGTATGGGTCTAGTTTCATTCTCTTGCATATGGATATCCAGTTTTCCCAGCCCCATTTGCTGAAGAGGCAGTCTCTTCCCCAGTGTGTAGACTTGGTGCCTTTGTCAAAGATCAGATGGCTGTAGGTGTATGGGT
>NW_007731848.1:69553-89505 GCF_000696425.1 Galeopterus variegatus
TGTTTATTTTTTCTACAGTTGCCTGTGTTTTGGGGATCCTATTCATGAAGTCTATACCCACTCCTACTTCCTGGAGTGTTCCCCTATATTTTCTTTAAGGAGTCTTATTGTTTCAGGATGTGTATTTAATTATTTAATACATTTTGAGTTGACTTTGCTATATGGTGAGAGGTACAGGTCTACTTCTCCTGCATATGAATATCCAGTTTTCCCATCACCATTTGTTGAAGAGGCAGTCTCTTCCCCTGTGTGTAAACTTGCTGCCTTTGTCAAAGGTCAGATGGCTGTAGGTGTATGGGTTGATTTCCAGGTTCTATATTCCAGTCCATTGATCTGTGTGTCTGGTTTTATGCTAGTATCATGCTGTTTGGGTTATTATAACTTTAAAATATAGTTTAAAGTCCGGTAGTGTTATGCCTCTAGCTTTTTTTTTTTTTTTTTTTTGGTTCAGGATTGCTTAGCTATGTGTAGTCTTTTGTTATTCCTTATAACTTTCTGGATAGTTTTTTCCATTTCTGATAAAAATGTCATTGGAATTTTGATGGGGATTGCATTGAATTTGTGTATCACTTTATGTAGTATGGGCATTTTCACAATGTTGATTCTTCCAATCCAAGAGCACGGGATATCTTTCCATCTTCTTGTGTCCTCTTTAATTTCTCTCAGGAGTAGTTGTAGTTCTTTTCATAGCTTTGGTTAACTTTATTTTAAGTATTTTATTTTTTTGGTGGCTAATGTAAATGGGCTAGCTTTCTTGATTTCTTTTTCTGCAAGTTCACTGTGGGAGTATTTAAATTTTACTGATTTTTGTGTGTTGATTTTTTATCCTGCAACTTTGCTGAAATCATTTATCAACTCTAGGAGTTTTTTTGTAGAGGCTTTAGGCTGTTCAACATATAGGATCATATCATCCACAAACAGGGACAGTTTGACCTCATCTTTTCCAATCTGGATGTCCTTTATTTCCTTCTCTTCTCTGATTGCTTTGGCTAGTACTTACAACACTGTGTTGAATAGGAGTGGTGAGATGGGCATCCTTGTGTAGTTCTTATTCTTAAGGGAAAATCTTTCAGCTTTTCCTGTTCAGGATGATATTGGCAGTGGGCTTATCATATATGGCTTTAATTGTGTTGAGATACTTTCTATCTATACCTTACTTGTAGACAGTCTTTATCATGAAAGAATGTTGAATTTTGTCAAATGCTTTTTCAGCATCTATAGAAATGATCATATGGTTTTTGTCTTTGCTTTTATTGATGTGGTGTATCACATTTACTGATTTGCATATGTTGAACCCACCTTGCATTCCTGGGATGAATCCCACTTGATTATGGTGGATAATTTTGTATATGTGTTGCTGTATTCTATTAGCTAGTATTTTATTGAGGATTTTTGCCTCTATATTCATCAAGGATATTGGCCTATAGTTTTCTATTTTTGATGTATCTTTGTATGGTTTTGGTATCAGGGTGATATTTAAACGTCACCTCTCCTTCTTCTAAGCCCTCACCAGGAAGAAGTGAAATTGTCATTGTTTGCTGACAACATGATATATAGAAAAGCCTAAAAACTTCACCAAAAACTGTTAGAGCTACTAAACAGGTGCAATAAAGTTTCAGGATACAAAATCAACAAACAAGAATCAGTAGTGTTTCTTATACTAACACTGAACTATCCAAAAAAGAAATTGAAAGAACATTCTCATTTACAATAGCTACCTAACAACAACTTGGTAATAAATTTAACCAAGGAAGTGAAAGACCTGTACACTGAGAACTATAAAACACTGATGAAAAAAAGTGAAGAAGACACAAATAAATGGAAATATATCTTGTGTTCATGGATTGGAAAAATTAGTATTGTTAAAACGTCCATACTACCTAAAGTGATCTACAGATTTAATGAAATCCCTATCAGAATTCCAATGTTATTTTTCATAGAAAAAGAAAAAAACATTCTTAAAATTTATATGGAACCACAAAACAACCCAAATAGCCAAGGCAATCATGAGCAAAGAGAAAAAAGGGGGAGGCATTATGCCACCTGATTTCAAACTATACTACAAAGCTATAGTAATTAAAACAGCATGTTACTGGTGTAAAAAATAGACACACTTACCAGTGGAATAGAATAGTGTAGAAATGAATGCTTGTATGTATGGTAAATTGATTTCAACAAAGGTGCAAGAATACACAATGGGAAAAGAATACTCTCTTCAAGAAATGGTGTTGGGAAAACTGGATATCAACATACAGAAAAATAAAATTTGACCCTTTTCTCACACCATATACAAAAATCAACTCAAAATCCATTCAGAACTAAATATAAGACCTCAAGCTGTAATACTCCTAAAAGAAAACATGAGGAGAAAACTATACAATGTAGGTGTGGACAATAATTTTTTTGAATTTGACCCCAAAAGTGCAGTCATCAAAAGCAAAAATAGACAAATGGGATTACATCAAGCTGTAAAGTTCTGTACAGCAATGTAAATAATTAGTGTGAAAAGACAACCTACAGATTGGGAGAAAATTTTGCAAGCCATACATTTGATAAGGAGTTGATATCCCAAGTATATAAGGAACTCAAGTAACTCAAAGCAAGAAAACAAATAACCCAATTGAAAAATGGACAAGGGGCCTGAATAGGCATTTCTTAAAAGAAGATATGCAAATGGCCAACAAATACATGAAAGAAATGCTCGACATTACTAATCATTAAGGAAATGAAAATTAAAACCCCAATGAGATATCACCTCACACGTGTCAGAATGGCTATTATCAAAAAAGCAAAAGATAACAAGTGTTGGTGAGGATGTGGAAAAAAGGGAACCCTCGTACACTATTGCTGGGAATGTAAATTAGCACAGCCATAATGGAAAACTCTATGGAGCTTCCTTTAAAAACTAAAAGTAGAGTTACCATATGACCCAGCAACCGTAAGTCTGGGTATTTACCCAAAAGATTTGAAATCAGTTTGTCACAGTGAGTCTGCACTCCCATGTTCATTGGGAAAACTCTATGGAGCTTCCTTTAAAAACTAAAAGTAGAGTTACCATATGACCCAGCAACCGTAAGTCTAGGTATTTACCCAAAAGATTTGAAATCAGTTTGTCACAGTGAGTCTGCACTCCCATGTTCATTGCAGCATTATATACAATAGCCAAGATGTGGAATCAAAATGTGTCCATCAATAGATGAATGGGTAAAGAAAATGTGATATATGCAAACACACACCATAGAATACTCTTCATCCTTCAAAAAGGAAGAAATTCTGTCATTAGCAGTAACATGGATGAAAGTGGAGAACATTATGCTAAGTGAAATGAACTAGGCACAGAAAGACAAATATAGACAGTCCATGACTTATGATAGTTTGATTTACAATTTCTTAACTTTACAATAGTGTGAAAGTCTTACGCAATCAGTAGAAATTGTACTTTAAGTAATCATACATCCATTGTGTTTTTTACTTTCAGTACAAAGTATTCACTTTCAGTACACAGTATGCAATAAATTACAGGAGATATTTAATTCTTTATTTTAACATAGGCTTTGTTTTAGATGATTTTGCCCAACTGTAGGCTAATATCAGTGTTCTGAGCATGTTTAAACTAGGCTGGGCTAAGCTGTGATGTGTGGTAGGTTAAGTATTAAATGCATTTTCAGCTTCATGATATTTTCACCTTACAATGGACTTATCAGGCTATAACTCCATTGTAAGTTGAGGATCATCTGTACCACATATTCTCACATATATGTTGAATCTAAAACAATTGAGTTCATAGAAGCAGGGAGTAGAATGGTGATTACAAAGGCTGGGGATGTGTGGGAATGGAAAGTTGTTGGTCAAAGTATACAGAGTCCCAGTTAGACAGAAGGAATAAGTGGTTTTGGTTTTTGGGGGGGTGGGGGGAATCTATAGAACAATGTGCTAAATATAGTTAATAATAGTGTATTGTACATTTTTTCAATTACTAAGTAAATTTCAAATGTTTTCACCACAAAAAGTAAGTATTTGAGGTGATTATATGTTAACTACCTTGATTTAATTGTTCCACATTGTATTCGTAAATCATAGCATCACTTTGTATTCCATAAACATATAAAATTATAAATTGTCAATTTACAGTAAAAAAATTTTAAAAGATTATTTATTTGGGTTAGAGATGGCAGCCAAGAGTTAATAAGATGCATTTTCCAGTTAAAGCTGTAGTAATCTTGCAATCAGCATTTGCCACAGGCAGCCATTCTGCTTCTGCTTATGCGTTGGAGATAGTTGGACTCTGGCCACTTTCTTGATCTGTGACACTACCTGTGCAAGCCACAATACGGGAGGTAGAGATTTACAGATGCATTTGTTCAAGGATTTTATCCCTCTTAAGCAAGTAGTTTGTTTAGTGAGTTTTGGCATGGCCCTATTGTGAATAGCATGCTCTCTTTAGCGCTTAAAAGTATTTTGGAGGAAAGGTGCTATGCAAATTGAACATATGCTATTTAGACTGTTTTGGTTTTCCTCTAAGTCTGGAATGTCTGCTCAGAGATTACTAACTTGAGAGCTCAAAAGTCTTGCCCAAGGGCCGGCCCGGTGGCGCACTGGAGAGTGTGCTGCTTGGGAGCGCGGCAGCGCTCCCGCCGAGGGTTCAGATCCCATGTGGAGACCAGTTCCCGCTCACTGGCTGAGCTCGGTGCGGGCTTAACACCGAGGGTTGAGATCCTGTTGCTGGTCCCCGGTACGGGCGCAACACCAAGGGTTGCGATCCCGTTACCGGTCATTAACACCAAGGGTTGAGATCCTGTTGCTGGTCCCCGGTACGGGCGCGACACCAAGGGTTGCGATCCCGTTACCGGTCAGTAAAAAAGACACACACAAAAAAATGTCTTGCCCAAGAGTCCTTTCCACAAGAGACAGCTCTATCGATATCCAGTAGTGCACAAAAAAAAATGTCTTGCCCAAGAGTCCTTTCCACAAGAGACAGCTCTATCGATATCCAGTAGTGAAAAACAGAACAGGATTCTGTGACTGTTGGGAGAGCTAATGCTATTTATATCATATAAGCAAAGATGGCCCAAGGTCGTCACTCTTAAACGAGCCTTGATTAATTCACTGTGACATGTGGTTTTCCTCAGTTGTTGATGAAATGTCTCCTTTGGTGATACTCACCAGCAAAGGATAAATTTCAGATGCTTACGATGTCTTCTATAAGGCTTCGTTTCCCTTTATTTTACTACTTACCTACAAGAACCCTCTGCTCTGATCAAACAGCCCTACTTACTATTGCCCAAACAAACTTTCCACCTTGTCACCAGGATGTTTTTGTTACCCCATCTAGAATGCCTCTTCCACTTCTCCTCCTTACTCCCTTCTCCTTGACCATGCCAAAACTCAATAAGCTCTATTTAAATCCTACATATTAAGAGGCATTATAAATTCTGGTTCTCCATGAAGACAGCCTTAGAGACATTATGAATGGTCTACTATTTATTCATGTGGTTGGTGTTCTCAATTTTGATTCTGTTTTGCATTTTTAAAAAATGTTTTTAGATTTAAAACTCCCATAGGGCAGGAACTGACTGTATAACTCTGCCTATGTAGTTAGAAACTGTAATGTTTTTAATGATACTGATATTACGAAGATAAACAGAGGAGTGCAGTAGAGAGAGCAGCTCATTGGTTACTCTTAGAAATTAGTTTATAATTTATAAGAAAATTTTATTTTGACCCAAGTTCCCCTGAAAATTTTGCATAAATATGTAAATTTGTATCATTAGTGTGCCTAATTAAGGGTGGCTGGTGTGGTGTGGGGGAGTGAAACTAGGTTAGGCCAGTTGAATGGGATTTTTAAGGTAAGCTTTTATGATCTTTCCCCTGGCCATAGAAAAATGAGCTTCTCTGAGTAAAAATCACTGTCTCACAAATCCGTCATCTTTCTGGAAAGCTAGGGGAAGCTGGCAGTGTGTTCCTGTTTATCTACTTGGTATTATAGTTTGATGTCTGTCTCAACAACGACGACAGCATCATGATTGCTATTATAGTACACTTCCTAATGATCCAGATTTCCTTCAGCTTGAACAGCAGTTATTCCCACCATGACAAAGAGTGATAAGCAAGAGCAACGTATGCTGACATAAAGCCAATAAAAATTAGAAACTTCCATCAGTCATTGAGTCATGGAGGATGACTTAAAAGCATACTCAACATTCCCTTTTATTTCCTATTTTCATCCCTTGATGCTTCATTTATAGTTTACCCAACACTTTTTGCTATGATGACTCAGAATTGCCCTATGCACAAAAAGAGGTAGGCTGCTGCTGTTTTTATGAATGCCTCTGAATGAACCAGGCTGGCATGTAAGTGTCTTGCTATTTAATGTTGTACCTGTTTGTAGGATATACGGCTTCTGAGAGTGAAATTTTTACAGTATTTTTCTTCTGACCTATCCAGATAGCAAAGCCAATCCCTTAATGAATGAAATATAACATATATAGAAGACCTGTAGGTTGATCTATAGCCAGATGCCATGTGGTCCTGTCATTGTCAACTAATATGCTAAACGGTAGATTTAGTGATTTTCTTTTTTGATTTTTTTAACAATTTGTTCTGTCTTGTGGTAATATGGTATAAGGATGGTAGAAATACATGCACTATTTAACTCTAAACTACCAGTGAGGTTTGGTACTTAGTTTTGGAAGAGAAGAAGGAATTAATCCATTTTTTCTTGCCACTGTTCATAACTTTCATCAGTCACCATCAAGTTATCATGTGCTATGAAGCATCAGGCAAGGCAGGTATCAGGAAAACACTTGAAGAGTTTAGACTGTACATAAGTATTTGTGAGCCTGCTAGGGTGTTTTCCCAATTGTAAAAATGTTAGAGAAAATATGAAGAAAATGTGCACCATTTGCTTAGAGAAAGAATGCTTTATATTCTATGCCAATGTCTCTTCTTTTACTCTTATTTTTCTTTTTCTTTTTTTTTTTTTAAGGATTAGGAATTAAAAATATTTGGTGCAGACTTAGGTAGAATATGAGCCAGTGACAAAATATAATTTTAAGTTTGTCTAGCTTCTAATCTGCCTTAACTGTTTTCTTTACCTCTGTGCACAATTGGCTTCTGGGTAAAAGAACCTCACTTGTTACCACCCCACTTCTTGATTGTTATTGACTAAATCATAATAGGGGTCCTCCTGGGGGATCTTCTACTTAGTAAAGTTATTTTCTTTACTGGATCCTTCCCAGTATGGTGTCTGTAAAACATTCTGAATTTTTTGGTTGTTATCAAAACAGTCTCCTAAAGCCCATGGTCTGGGTTCTGATTTGGATTAGGAGTTGCAGTTCCATAAGGATCAAATGAATGTGCATTTCTGGAAGGAAGAAACATTTTTTGTGGTCACAGCAAATGCCCCTGGACATCACCAGTGTTACACTTAGGGGTATCTGAGAAGAAAGTGATATTTTTCCATATTTTAGCTTATTGCTTTTCAAAGTGAGGTCCCTTGATTCAATGGCATGCTCTCATAATGTAATAATATTTTTTTGCTTATTGTGACTATAGATATAATTAGTCATACTTCAGCCCTTGACATTTAGGAACTCCCTTCATTAAATTATATATAATGAAACTGGCCTATGTAACTGAAAATAAGTGGATGCAGATGTATTGCAGAATCTGTATTTCGGATTAAGGCAGTACTCAAAATTAAGAAAGGGAAAGAGTGAAGATATGTAATAAAGATAATTTGCCAAGGATCCCATAACTTAAATACTATAGTGTAAAATTAACAGTATATTTTAAACTGTGACATAAAGTCAATGCATCTTATGTTACATGATAAAGGAATAGGGAGGGAATGAAACAAAGATATTTGCACACAAATATAATAACAAAATAAGGAGAAAATGATCATGACAATTACAGTCCTCATTTCTATAACTGATCATGTGGTCCTAGGTGGTATGTACAACTACCTTCTTCCACTACCCATTCTGTACTACTTTTACCTTCAACAAGCACCTCAGCTGGTCATGGTTCCATACGTGGTAGAGTGACTGAAACCTTCATTCCTGAAGGATCTGAGCAATTGGAAATCCTTCCTGGATTGGGTTGTTGTAGTTTTCCATTGGCCTTAATCACAGGGCATTATAGTACTAAGAAATGTCCGAAGGGATCTCCTCTATTCCAGAAGTACTCTTTCTTGCCTGCATTATGGAATAGCGGTCTAATTTCCCCTTGGTAGTCAATTATCAGTCACCCAAGTCAACACAGTAACTCCCTTTTTTACTTGTTGATTCAGAGGCATGAGGAATCCAAAGTGCTGGTAGCAGTCTTAACTTCCAGTTCAATGGAATAATTGTTGTGTCGTCTGGTGGAAGCATTCCTTCCTTTAGATCTAAGACCTTTAGGCCAACATAGCATAAGGTCATGGGAATAGAAAGCAAAAATGTAGGTATTGACTTACTAGGGATGAAAAAGAGTGGTACTCCTCCCATTTCCACCCCTTAGTTTCTGGACTCATACATCCTGGCTATCAGAGAAACAGCACCATATATTGGACACTTGTTTCAGAGCATATACACCCTTCTGGAAAACCTTGCCTCAGCCCTGCACTGTATTGCCACCTACCTGCTGCTGTAACTGTCTTCAAAAGATGATTCCACTGTTCTATCAAACTAGCTACTTCAGGATGGTGGGAAACATGGTGAGACCAGTGAATTCCAGGAGCATGGGCCCATTGCCACACTTCTTTTGCTGTAAAGTGAGTTCATTGATCAGCATCAATTTTGTATGGAATACCATGGTGATGGATAAGGCATTCTATAAGTCCACATATGGAGTTTTGACAAAGCATTGCATGAAGGTGAGGCAAATCCATATCCAGAATAAGTGTCTTTCCAGTAGGAACAAAACACTGCCTCTTCCTTGATGGAATCAGTCAAATGTAATCAACCTGTCACCAGAAAGCTGCCTAATCACCCTGGGGAATAGTGCCATATCAGGGACTCAGTGCTGGTCTCTGCTACTGGCAGATTAGGTACTTAACAGTGGCTGTAGCTGGGTTGGCCTTGATGAGTAGAAGTTCATGTTGCTAAGTATGTGCATAACCTTTATTCCTGCCACCATAGCCACTTTGTTCATTATCCCATTGGGTGATGATCAGGGGGGCTGAGGAAAGGGACTAACTGTTGTCCACCAAATGGGTCATCCTATCTACTTGATTATTAAAATTTTCCTCTGCTGAGGTTAACCTTTGGTGAGCATTAACATGCAACACAAGTATCTTAATCTTTTGCCCATTTAGAAAAGTCTATCCACATACCTTTTTACAAAATTTCCTTATCACCAAATTTCCAAGTCCCATCTTTCCAAGTCCCACCAGCCAAACCATTGGCTACAACTAATGAATCAGATGATAATCTTATATCTATCCACTTTTTCCTTCAAGCAAAGTGAACAACCAGGTGCACTGCTCAAAGCTGTGCCCACTGGGAGGATTTCTCTTCACAACTATTCTTTAGGGATGTCACACAAAGGGGCTGTAGTGACATGGCTGTCCACTTTCAGGAGGTGCTCGTACATCATGCAAAACCATCTATAAGCCAAGCCTGAGTCTTCTCTTCCTTTGTCAACTGATTGTAGGGAACTCCTCGTGAGATAAGTGCAGGCTGGAAAAGAGAAGGCAGTGAAGCAGAAGTGCGGACCATGGGCATTTGGGCCACTTCTGCAAGGACCTTACTTGTGTCTTTGGGGCCTGCTTGGACCCAATCGCATGTATGAGAGGTCTTCAAAAAGTTTGTGGAAAGATTCATATTATCTTTTAATTCCATTTTTTCCATGACCTTTTTGAAGTACCATTTCCATTTGATGATGGAATACTGCTGTGTGTGCCCAATCTTATGATTTGTGGGTCAGATAAAACCCAGTTCATAATGGAGAGTTCAGATTGCCTGGTAACTTGGTAGGTTATTAAGCATTCAGTCCCTGCTAAGGCCCAGTAGTAGGCCGAGAACTGTTTCTCAAAAAGAGAGTAGTTATCTGTGGAGAATTACAAGACTGTGCTTCAAAATTCTAAGGGCCTGCACTGTGATTCACCTATAGGGGCCTGCCAAACACTCCACACAGCACCCCTATCTACCAATGACACTTTAAGCACCATTGTATCTGCTAGATCAATCAGAGGGTACAAGCAGTAGAGTAGCTTGCATGGCATCCTGGATATGCTACAGAGCTTTCGCTTTTCCTGGGTGCACTCAAAACTAGCAGCTTTTTGGGTCACTCAGTATATGGGTTGAGTAACACACCCAAAATTCAAAGAGTCCTACTAGGCATTGTGCCTCTTTTTTATGCTATGGGGGCACCAAATGCCACAACTTATCCTTGGAAGGGATATCTTAACATTCCCCATACTGCTGCACCCCTAGAAATTTCACTGAAGCAAAAGGCCACTGAATTTTTGTGAGATTTATTTCTCACCCTCTGGCACACTAATGTCTTACCAGTAAGTCTAAAGTAATTGCTACTTCTTGCTCATTAGGCCGAATCAGTGTAATGCCATCAATAATGGACAAGTGTGATATCTTGTAGAAGGGAAAGGTGATGAAGATGCCTGCAAATAAATTATGACAGAAGGCTGGAGAGTTGATATGCCACTGAGGTAGATCAGTGAAGGTATATTGCTGGCCTTGCCAGCTGAAAGCAAACTGCTTCTGGTGGCCCTTATGGACAGGGATGGAGAAAAAAGCATTTGCCAGATCAACAGCTGCATGCCAAGGGACACGTAATTTGCTCAAACAATGAAACTGCATCTGATAAATCAGCTGCAATTGGAGTCACTTCCTGATTAAGCCTATGATAATCCACTGTTATTCCCAAAGATCCATCTGTCTTCTGCACAAGCCACACAGATGAATTGGATGGCAATGTAGTGGGAACCACCACCTCTGCATCTTTCAAGTCCTTGTTGGTGGCGCTCATCTCTGTAGTCTCTCCAGGATTGCTGAATTGCTTTTGGTTTACTATTTTCTTGATAGCGTCAGTTCTAGTGGCTTACACTTGGCTTTCTCCACCATAAAAGCCCTCACTCCACAGGTCAGGGAGCCAATGTGGAGATTGTGCCAGCTGCAGAGTATTTCTATTCCAATTGTCATTCTGCAACTGGGGAAATAACCACAGGATGGGTTCAGGCACCCACTGTACCTACTGTGAGATGGTCCTGAGCTAAAACACTATTGATCGTCTAACTGCCATAGATTTCTAGTCTGACTGGTGGACTTCAGCAATACCATGGGTCTCCTGGAATTAGTGTCAGTTCAAAGCCAGTGTCCAGTAGTTATTTTCTTTTTATCAATGCACAGTTATCCTAGTAAAATGCCATAGGTCTCTTTGGGAAGGCTGGAAGAAAATTAACCGTATAAATATTTGGTAGTGTACCAAGGTTCTTTCTCAAGGGGACCCAGCCTCCCTTCATTCAAGGGGTCCTGGGTCTGTAAACTGGCTCAAGTGTGGGATTGATTGAGGAGCCATGACTGTCTGTTTTTACGATTCAGGTTAGACTTTTGTTCACTTGACTGGGATCTCTCCTGCTTACAAGCATATCAAGTACAAATGTAGTAGGCTTCCTATCTATTTCCAGGGGCACCATGAAAACTAACCAATGCCATAGTCTGTATGTGACTATTCTGAGTGTCACTTTGACTCTGGTGTCCATTTCAGTAACCATACCAACCTTGCCTATGTTGATTGAGTGCTGCCACTTTAGCCCTCCCATCTGGGAATCCAATTACTCTCATTTGCATTTAGGTTTCCCAATTCAGTGACTGTAGTCTCCACTGTAAGATATGGCCTAGAGAAAAAGGTGATCACAGAGCTCTTCAAGGATTCCAAGGCTCTCCTCACAAATTTATTCATCTCACTTTGACTCTGGTGTCCATTTCAGTAACCATACCAACCTTGCCTATGTTGATTGAGTGCTGCCACTTTAGCCTTCCCATCTGGGAATCCAATTACTCTCATTTGCATTTAGGTTTCCCAATTCAGTGACTGTAGTCTCCACTGTAAGATATAGCCTACAGAAAAAGGTGATCACAGAGCTCTTCAAGGATTCCAAGGCTCTCCTCACAAATTTATTCATCAAAGCATTGGTGAAAGTTATGTATTCTGGCCCTCTCACTGTGGGTGAATAGGTCTTAAAGAACAAATCCACTGTAACATTCCAATCTCCCTAAGCCTTGGAATCCCTTCCTCTACATTAAACCAAGGCAGGCCCAGCATATCCAATTCCTTCACTGTCGGTCACGTTTTGGTTCATGTTTCAGCCAACCAACTACACAAACTGTTAGAGCCCTTCCTAATTTCCCAGCCTGCAACATTCGATGTATAATCTCTGCTTAGACCATATCAGTAAACCTGCCTTGATCCAACTTTATATTCCTTCCATCGTTATGCCACACCCTCAACATCCATTCCCAGACATGTTCTCTGGATTTCTGTCTGTAAAATTAGAAAATTTAAATAGTTCTTTTGGAGTGTAGTGTACATCCTCATGGGTCACACTTTGTACCTGTGATATTATGATATTTATATATTGGTTTTTATTCATGGTTTCTAGCTCATAATTCCCATAATTCTTGTCCTTTTGTTATAATGTTGGAGTGTTTTAGGCCTCAGAAGCAGATCTCAGAAGAGTCTGTTTCTCTGAACTTTTCCAGCCCTCCTATCTATCACCTGCTCCTTTTCTCCCTGAGGCAGGAAATTCTCTAACCTACCTTATCTGATTGTAGATCATAATTCCAGAAGGGGGTTCCACCCCATACTCTGGAGGAAGGAATCCTGCAAAGAGAGGCTGTGAAGAATCTGAACAAACAGGCCTTGCTGGGTTTCCCCAGTCTCTTAGTGTTAAATCATACCCTTTTTGTCTAATCACATTTCTATATGGTTTCCATGCTTTAGTCATGCCTATATAATGAAGTTTCCATAAAAACCCAAAAGCACAGGGTTTGAGGAGCTTCTGGATACTTCCAGGGAGGGCATGGAGCTTTCAAGCGTTCTTCACACTTTGCCCTATATATCTCTTCACCTGGCTGTTTATTTGTATTTGCTTTAACATCCTTTATAAAAAATGAGTAAATGTAAGTAAGTGTTTCCCTGAGTTCTGTAGCTGCTCAGCAAATCAAACACAAGAAGGAGATTGTGGGGTCCCCGATTTATTACAGGTAGGTCAAAAGCACACGTAAAACAACCTGGATCTTGCAACTGGCATGGGGTGAGGGGTGCAGTCTTGGGACCTGAGCCTTCAACTAATGGGATCTAATGCTATCTTCAGGTAGATAGTGTCAGAATTGAATTGAATGAGAGTTCATCCAGCTGGTGTCTGCTGCAGAATTGCTTGTTTGTTTGCTGGTGCAGAGAAACCCTCAAACATCTGGTGTCAGAAGCATATTGTGAGAGGATAGTGGGAGAAGCTGAGTTCGTCTTTCCCACTCAGTTGGTGACAGAGGAATGAGGTTTGCTAAAATGGCCCTAGCTTACTGAAATATGTGGTATGAGAAAAAAAGGATAAAAGGATGGATGAGGATTCCCATAATTCTTGTCCTTTTGTTATAATGTTGGAGTGTTTTAGGCCTCAGAAGCAGATCTCAGAAGAGTCTGTCTCTCTGAACTTTTCCAGCCCTCCTATCTATCACCTGCTCCTTTTCTCCCTGAGGCAGGAAATTCTCTAACCTACCTTATCTGATTGTAGATCATAATTCCAGAAGGGGGTTCCACCCCATACCCTGGAGGAAGGAATCCTGCAAAGAGAGGCTGTGAAGAATCCGAACAAACAGGCCTTGCTGGGTTTCCCCAGTCTCTTAGTGTTAAATCATACCCTTTTTGTCTAATCACATTTCTATATGGTTTCCATGCTTTAGTCATGCCTATATAATGAAGTTTCCTGTAAAAACCCAAAAGCACAGGGTTTGAGGAGCTTCTGAATACTTCCAGGGACGGCATGGAGCTTTCAAGCGTTCTTCACACTTTGCCCTATATATCTCTTCACCTGGCTGTTTATTTGTATTTGCTTTAACATCCTTTATAAAAAATGAGTAAATGTAAGTAAGTGTTTCCCTGAGTTCTGTAGCTGCTCAGCAAATCAAACACAAGAAGGAGATTGTGGGGTCCCCGATTTATTACAGGTAGGTCAAAAGCACACGTAAAACAACCTGGATCTTGCAACTGGCATGGGGTGAGGGGTGCAGTCTTGGGACTTGAGCCTTCAACTAATGTGATCTAATGCTATCTTCAGGTAGATAGTGTCAGAATTGAATTGAATGAGAGGACATCCAGCTGGTGTCTGCTGCAGAATTGCTTGTTTGTCTGCTGGTGCAGAGAAACCCTCAAACATCTGGTGTCAGAAGCACATTGTGAGAGGATAGTGGGAGAAGCTGAGTTCATCTTTCCCACTCAGTTGGTGACAGAGGAATGAGGTTTGCTAGAATGGCCCTAGCTTACTGAAATATGTGGTATGAGAAAAAAAGGATAAAAGGATGGATGAGGNAATGGCCCTAGCTTACTGAAATATGTGGTATGAGAAAAAAAGGATAAAAGGATGGATGAGGAACTTTTGATTTCTGTGTGGCCACATGGTCACCCATGGTATGGAGCCACAGCTGTGATATGCTTAGTTACTAACGATAAAAGTTACTAGTGGGACAAGATATCCAAGGTCACTTTGCACTTTCCCTGACCCAGGGAATTCAGCTTTTTCTCTAAGAAGCCTGAATCCTTTTAGTGGAGGATAATGATTAAAATCCCTGTGTTTAATGTGCTTATTGCTATTGGGGTGTTATTTCTAGACCCACTCAGCACACAAAAGTAGAAAAGTATCTGTATATGTATATATACACATATCATCTATGCTTTTAAACTTACCTCTGTGTGTATATGTGTGTATTTTATTAAAAGAACCATAATTTTCCACCAACACATCAATGCTCTCAATTACAATCTAGCACCTAACACCAACGTTCACTTAAGAATGTTTTTTAAAACATTCTTCGTTTTCATATTTGTAAATCCCTTCTCTAATAGTGAAAAGGCTGGCTTATTAACATGCTCAAAATATTTGCTAACATGAGAATATTAATTACCCCATATTTAACTAACCTTCCAGCCACACTAGCCACCTACTTAGCCCCCACCCCACTGCTGCTTTTTTAGCCTAACTGCCACCTCCTTAGCCCTTGGACATGCTGTCATTTTGACATCTCATAGTCTCACTGCACCTCCAAGGGAAGGGAAGGGTAGGGATTAGAAAGGAAGAGGAAGGGAGCTTGACTGACTTCTTAGTATTACATGTATTGATAGACTAAACGCTTGGAATATACAGATTTAATACTCACAGATTCAGATATTCACAGAAATTCTCAAAGGTCTATGTAGGTTAGATAATTTTGCTGAGGCATGATTTCACATTAAACATGCAGTGCTGTGTTTAAGAGAAATTCACTTACTCTGGTGGTTTTAAACATGTCTGCAAATTCTTTGACACTCTTCCCATCAAAAGGTAGAGTCTAATTCCTCTCCCCTTGAATAAGGGCTGGCCTTAATGACTTTATTATAACAATAGAATATAGCAGAACCGACACCACATGATATCCGAGAACAGGTTATATAATGGTATGGCTTCCACCTGGTTTTCTCTTGGAACATAGATGCCATGCTGTGAGGAATCCCAGGTAACATGGAGAGGCCACGTGGAGGTATTTTGGCTGACATCCCAACTGAGGTCTTTACCAAAAGCCATCATTAATGGCCAGACATGTGAGATGACTCCAGCCCCTGCCAGTGTCTGACTGCAACCACATGAGCAAAAACTGCTTAGCTGAGCTTGGTCAACCTCAGGTCCCATGAGAAATAATAGCAATTGGGGTTGTTTAGGCTGTTGAGTTTTGGGTGTTTCATTGCACCGTAATAGATAATCAGAACATATAATTTGAATGTGTCTAGCCACTTGTTCAGTATCTAAGTCTGATCTAATGAGTTACTGTATTAAATGGCAAATCTGTGTTGAGAATTGCCATTTTAATATAGTAATTTATTTAATTCCTGTAACAACCCTATTAGGTAGTTGTTAAAATTCTCAGTTTTTAGATTTGAAGAATAATATATCACCATGGAAACTTGAGTAATTAAGAAAGTATTAGTTTATGTCTGCTGCAATGTAATTCAGGTCTCTCCCCACTGCCCCTCCACCACCCCAAGA
This sequence comes from Galeopterus variegatus, assembly GCF_000696425.1. Classification (NCBI taxonomy): domain Eukaryota; kingdom Metazoa; phylum Chordata; class Mammalia; order Dermoptera; family Cynocephalidae; genus Galeopterus; species Galeopterus variegatus. The sequence goes on from NW_007731848.1 coordinate 85,791, forward strand.
TCTAAAACCTTGATTCCCCAAAGACTTTTCTAGTCATTCCCTTTGATTTTTATGCAGCATTTGAAACTACATAGCATCACTTTCTTTAAGAAATGCTTCCTTCTTTCTGGCTTTCACAACATTACAGTGGCCTATTTCTTCATTCCCTTCTCCAGCAATTTATTCTCTGCCTCCTTGACTACTTCCTCTCCCCACCTTCTATATAGAAACATTTCCCGAGATGCATTCTGAAGTATTCTGAGTGCATTCTACACTCTTTATAGTCTTTCTCAGAAATCTTTCTCTCTCACTACAACTATGATTTCTAAACAGATGAATTCCACATACCTTATCTATAGCTCTGACTTTTTTCCTACATTTGTATTTGCCAGCTAATCATTTACTCTTAAAAGCCTTAAAGTCATCAAAAAATACAGTTAGCAGCAGAACCACATCTTCAACTATATTATCAAAAAAGACTCTGCTAAGTTCCCAGTTGCACATAGTCTTGGTAATAGACTGGACATGGCTTAAGGATATATCAATAGAACCATCTAAAACTGAAAAGCAAAAAGAACAAAGACTGAAAAACAGAACAGAACATCTAAGAACTGTGGGACAACTACAAAAGATGTAACATATGCAGAATGGGAATACCAGAAAGAGAGGGAAGAGAGAAAGGAATAGAAGAAATATTTGAATAATAAAGACTGAGAATTCCCCCCAATTAATGTATGACATTAAACCATAGATCTAGGAAGCTAGGGGAACACCAAGCTGGATAAATGTCAAAACAAAACAAAACAAAACAAAACAATAACTACACACAGACATGCCATATTCAAACTACAGAAAATAAAACATAAAAGTATAAAAATCCTCAAAGAAACCAGAAGGGGAAAACCTTACCTATAAAGGAACAAAGATAAGAATTACATCTTATGTATTTTCGGAAACCATACAAGCAAGAGAAAGTGGAGCCAAATATTTAAAGCATTGAGAGAAAGAAAAAAAAACAGCCTAGAATTCTGTATCCTGTGCAATTATCCTTAAAAAATAGAGATATGAAGACTTTTTCAGAAAAGCAAAAATTGAGGGAAATTGTTGACAGTAGACCTGACTTGTAAGAAATGTTAAAAGAAGTTTTTTAGAGAGAATAAAAATAATGTAGGTCAGAAACTGAGATCTACATAAAAAAGGAAGAGTATTTCTGAAGAAGGAATAAGTGGAAGTAAAATATAAATGCTTAATTAGACCATAAAAGGCAGAAAAAGAATGGAAGAAAAAAAATAGGAACAAAAATCAAGGGCAACAAATAGAAATCAGTGCTGAATATTATAGGTATTAAGCCAGCTATATCAATAATTGCCTTAAACATCAGTGCTCTAAATGAACAAATTATCCTGATTTAAGCATCATGTGTTGCACACCGGTATTGATATTCAACACTGTACCCCACAGATTGTACAATCAATTATGTTTCAGTTAAAAAAATAAATATAATAAATGAAGCAATTAAAGACAGAGATTGGCAGAGAGGAGCAAAAAAACAAGACCCAACTATATTCCCTTTACAAGAAACATAACTTTAAATATAAAGATACATATAGATTAAAAGTAAATTTATGGAGAAAGATATCTTGTTCATGTTAATTAAAAGAAAGTGGGAGTAGCTAGATTAATTTCAGACAGAGCAGACTTCAAAGCAAGGAAAGTTATCATGGATGAAAAAGAGCGTTACTTAATGATAAAGGGGTTAATTCTCCAGTAAGACACAACAATCCTTAACATGTATGTGCCTAACAACAGAACATCAAAATACAGAAGGAAAAAACTGATAGAACTGTAAGGAGAAATAAATGAATCTGCTATTATTATAGTTGGAAACTTCAACACTCCATTATCAGAAATGGACAGATCCATCAGGCAGAAAATTGGTAAGGACTTAACTGAACTTAACACTGTCTATCAACTGGATATGATTGGCATCTATAGACTACTTTATCCAACATCAACAACCAAGAAGTCTTCCACTAGATGAATGTATAAATAAACTGGTACATTCAGGCAATGGAATTCTATTCAGCACTAAAAAGAAATGAGCTATTAAGTCATAAGTAGACATGGTGGAAACAAATGCATATTACTAAGTGAGTGAAACTAATCTGAAAAGGCTGCATTCTGAGTAATTCCAACTGTATGACATTCTGTGAAAGGCAAAATTATGGAGACAGTAAAAAGATCATTGGTTTCTTGGGGTTAGGGACAGAGAGAGATGAATAAATAGAGCACAGATGATTTTTAAGACCAAGAAAATATTCTGTATGGCACCGTAATGGTCAATGTACACCACCAAAAGGGAACTCAAATGCAAACTTTGGACTTTGGGTGATAATGATGTGTCAATGCAAGTCCATCAACTGTAACAAATGTTCCACTCTGTTGGGGAATGTTGATAATAGAGGAGGCTGTGCATGTGTGAGTGCAGGGAGTGTATGGGATAGCTCTATACTGTCCTTTCAATTTTGCTATGATCCTAAAACTGCCCTAAAAAAAATGAAGCCTTTACAAAAAATCAAAATTAAAATTGAAAAAAGACTCTGTCTTTTGGTTTATTATTTCAGCCTTTGGCATCATTATTCTCTTAACTTAAAGTTTAATCCTCAGAGTCTTTGATTAATCCCTTTTCTTTTTCTTCTTTTCTAGTCAGTCATCAGTTCTGATTCTATTTGCCCTTCATATTATGTTTGACATTTCACTCTACCTTAGCAATTGCTTCCTAACCAGTTGCACCTCACATTCCTAAAATATTTTCATATCAAATCCTAACTGAAACTTCCCCAAATATCCCATTATTTAGGTGATCAAGGTTCTTCATAATCTGACCACAGACTCTCTTCCTAATTTGTCTTATTTTCTCCTCTGAAGTGTGATAGCAGCATTAGTCAGATGGGATCTATTCACTGTCCCTTAAATATTTCATGTATGTGCTTAACTCAAACTTTGTGTTTTTCCCCCTAAATTGCTCCCATTTTTTTGTTGTTGAACTCCAATTCTGTATGAAGTCTTATCAATCTAAGTTGTAATAAACGGGCTATGAAGAAAAATAAAACAGCATTAAAGGGAGATATTTGGGGGGGAGTGTTATTTTATATACAGTGATCAGGGGATTCCTCTGTTGCAGAGTGATAATAATCAGAGATCTGGAAAAATAAGGAAAGAGACACAGAATTATCTGAGTGAAGGAAAAGGCCCTGAAGCAGGGTGTGCTTGGGTGTGGTCAAGAAATGATAAAGAGCATTACAGGACTGTAGTAAAATGAGCAAGAGGAAAGGGTTAGGAGATGAGGTCGGGTGGGGGGGGGCAAGTTATAAATCTTACAGAATGGTGCCAGTCATTCTGAGGACTGTTTGTTGCTTGACTGTGTGTGATAGAAGACCATTGCACTGGAGGATTTGGGTATATCATCTGATTTATGTCATAAATCAGAACTTTGATTATCCTTGAGTTCCTTTTCTGGAAATGCTCTGTATGTAAGTAAAATAAGCAACAATCTGGAAATTCTTTATAAAATTAATAAAAGCCCCTTTTTAAATAAATCCATATGACCTGTGGATTAATTTACTGTAATCTATTGAATTCAAATCAGAATATGTTCACATTTGGAGATTTCTAATTTTAATGTGTTTGTTTCTTAATTTTGTTCTGTTTGTTTTTGTTTGAGTTTACTGTTTTG
>NW_007731848.1:89785-92926 GCF_000696425.1 Galeopterus variegatus
AATGCTCTGTATGTAAGTAAAATAAGCAACAATCTGGAAATTCTTTATAAAATTAATAAAAGCCCCTTTTTAAATAAATCCATATGACCTGTGGATTAATTTACTGTAATCTATTGAATTCAAATCAGAATATGTTCACATTTGGAGATTTCTAATTTTAATGTGTTTGTTTCTTAATTTTGTTCTGTTTGTTTTTGTTTGAGTTTACTGTTTTGTAACATAATTTTTATTCTTCAAAGTAATCTATACACATAGTTTAAAAGTCAGACGTTTCTATAAGTCCATAAAAGAAAGAACGTTCTTCTCTCCCTTTTCCACTTCTGAATCTTGCTTGCTCCCCAGTAGAACTTTCAACTTTTTTACCTATTTCCTATTATATTCCTAAATAATATGCTTATGCTGCCATTTCTGGATTTTTTTTCCATTTTAGGTATTATCTATTTATTTTCTACTAGAGAATGAAGGATACAGCTCTGTCATTTACCTCCCCTATCTACCACATAATGCTGTCAACTCCACGGAACCTCTTTCCTATATAGTTTTTTCATAGTTTTTGGATGGGTCAATAGTCAGTGTTCACATTGTTATAGCCATGAAAATATTGTTCAACTGTCTTTTATACTATGATTATTTTGCTTGCTTATGTAACTTTTCTTGTGTTTTTGGTAAAAATTCCTGTTTGGTTGTTTTTGTAGTTGTCCATGTACTTATCATTAGTTCTACCCAAACTCTCTAGAAGCACTATAAAATCAATGTTAAACTTTTTATGTATGGTCAAATGTATCAGGGAATCTGTCAATTCTGGTTTTTTGTTTGTTTGCTTGTGTTGTTTTTTTTTCTCAAAAAGCTATCCATTCTAGAGCCCTCTATTCTTTTGCTGGAGTCTGGATGGGATATTCTCTCAGTCTGTTGCCCGTCCATTATCCCGAGACTTCCTCACCTCCTGGCACTTCACTGTACTATCCTTCCAGGAGTGCCTTGCAGCTTTCTCCTATACTTGATCCCCTATCTCTTGGATTCTTTTTTTTCTTTGGATCCTCCTTCTCAAAAAGCTATCCATTCTAGAGCCCTCTATTCTTTTGCTGGAGTCTGGATGGGATATTCTCTCAGACTGTTGCCCATCCATTATCCCGAGACTTCCTCACCTCCTGGCACTTCACTGTACTATCCTTCCAGGAGTGCCTTGCAGCTTTCTCCTATACTTGATCCCCTATCTCTTGGATTCTTTTTTTTCTTTGGCTCCTCCCTTATTTATTTATTTATTTACTTACTTACTTACTTACTTACTTATTTATACATTTGATGGACCATATCTTCTAGTAGCTTTCTAAGAGGTCACAGAGGTAAATTTTTTGACCTTACATATCTGGAAATGTATTTATTTTATCTTTGTATTTCATCGATAACTTAGTTTTGGATTCTAGGTTACAGATCATTTTTTCTTTCTTTCTTCTTTCTTTTATCTGAAATCATTGCTCTACTGTAATCTGAATTTTACGTTGTTGTTGAGAATCTAATATTTTGCTTCTTAATTCTTTATTACTTTGTGGTGTTTATCCTGCTGCATGAAGTGAAATAGGGGATCTGGGGGAATTCTTTATATTCAATTAATTCTCCTGTTCTAGGGCCTTCCCATCACCCCTGTTTCATAGCTATCTGGTGCCTCTAATTTCTGACCCTTTCTGATTTTTGCAGCACAAATTATCCTACTCCAAGTTGACATATTTTCTGTACTTAAGTTTTAACTTTATCTGCTCTGTTAGGTACCAGTCCATAAATTATTTTCATCGTCCAAAATTCATTTAAATTCTAGTTTTCTGAATTTCTTCTACTCTTTTTTTCTTGTGGAGTTTAAAGTTTTAGAAATTTCTTTGGATCAATTTCTGGCCACTGCAGAGATAACTATATATTATTGAATATATTGTGTTTAACAGGAAGTTAAGGATTTCAGAATTTCAAGATATTAAGCTCTGTCTCCACCTTTGTATATTGTTTCATTTTAAAGGGCCACAATTTCCATATACAACCTACTATAGGGAAAATTACATAATAGTGCAAAGTAACATTTGCTAATGTAAAAATGCTAGATTGGAGTTGAATTAATGAAAATCAACAAACACTTGTTCAGTGAGGATCTATTATGATAGTACTTGGCATTAAGGGGATATAAATAAAGTAAATGATATGGTCTCTCCCTTTAAGGAGCTTATTATCTTCTTAGTATGATAAAATATATGCTCTATTTATGTGAGAGAGTTAAAGACTTCATCAGAAGCATAAGAAATATTAGAAGTGGACTTNCTTAGCTGGTGGCCTGGCATCTTTTCCTTGTCTTTGGGCTTCTTTGCCTGAATTGCCAAGCCTCCATGCAGTTTCTTCTTGGTTACAGCCATCTTGCCTCCCTTTATGTAATTTAACTCTGCTGATCACCTTCTGATTCTTCCTGAATGTTTTATTCAAGTCCACTACACTGCCATGAAACTTTTCCCAATTTTCTAGCCTATATTTGACTCTACATCATCTAAATTTGTATTTTATGTACAACAGGCTTAGGCATTTTAGCATGTTTCTTTTCTCTAACTGTATAATGTGTATTTGATGTGATCGGTTCCCCTAAATTGATCAAAAAATAGTTTCTAAAGATGGCATATTACATATAATATGTATTTTTGCAGGTAATTCAATCCTTTATTAGACATATATAGAGTACAACAATTAGTTTTATTGCAAATGATAATAACCAGTTGTAACTGAATTGGAGCAACCTTAGTTAAAACTAACTGCCTTCAAAGCATGTATGTTTCCCTAAAAAAATGCATACTGTGACAATATTTTTGAATGTGAAAAATATTTTCATCTCAGAAGTTAATTTTTTATTCCAAAATAATATTTCCACTCCAAAATTCTTGAAATTTATGGATAAAATGTTTTCAGTTGTTGAACTGTGTGTTTGGTGAGTGAAGTTTTACTAAAGGTGAAGGAGCATCAGGACTTCCACCTACCTTTTGGCAATTCTTTGCACAAGTATTCCCCCTGTCCACTAACTTGACTTTGTGGTGATGCCTGGATCTAAGCAAAGACTAAATAACACCTGTATCATTTTGCCTTTCTTTTTTCACATTTGCACACTGTCTCAATTTT
>NW_007731848.1:93307-96255 GCF_000696425.1 Galeopterus variegatus
CTAAATAACACCTGTATCATTTTGCCTTTCTTTTTTCACATTTGCACACTGTCTCAATTTTGTATTATTTTGGATTTGAAGCCTAATATCTCTGCACTTTGAAGTAAAAGAGCAAGAGATGAAAAAAGAAGGAAGGAATAGCACAAAATAACTCATCTCAAGTCATATTATGCATTGTTTGTAGCTTTCTTGAAGATGGTTATGAAGGATGAGTTAGATCTTGGGTCTTGAAGCCTTTTCTACCTTCCAGTTTCTTACTCCTTCATTTTTCTAGAGTAAGCAATAAATTTTTCTTCTTGTCTTATGTGAATCACATCTCTCAGCTTCTCTGAAATGAGGCTTTTGAGATCTTATCTTTAATAAAGGTAGTCCTCATCTTACAAGTGAATTTAATATCAGCAGCCAGGAAAATTAAAGTTCCTTGATATTCTCAGACTTTAAGATTCCTTAGCTTCTTTTGAACATCCTTAGAGGTAACCTGAACATCCATCCTTATAAAGTTTTATATTGGAGATGACACTTGGTACTTGGCCACAAGATACCTCATGAAACCATGTTTTTGAAGCATCATATACTATTACCATAGTAACATTAATTGAAGGTTTACTTGGGCAATGCACTGGTCTATATTCCTCACAAGAGCCCTATGAGGTCATCATATTCATTTCGTAGGGCTTTTGTAGCAAATTAGCACACCTAGATGATTAATACAATAAAAATCTATTTTCTAACAGTTCTGGTGGCCAGAAGTAAAAAATGAAGGGCTATGATTTCTCTGAAGACTAAATGATCTTTTCTTGCCTCTTCCAGCTTCCAGTAGCTCCAGGTATTCCTCAGGTTATAGTGGAATAATTCCAGTCTCTGCTTTCATCTTTACATGGTCTTCTCTTCTTCTCCCTGTATGTCTCTCTTCTGCATGTCTCTTATAAGGATACTTTTCATTGAATTTAGGACCCACCCAGAAAGTCCAGAATGATCACTTCCCAAAATCCTTAACTTAATTACATCTGCAAAGACCATTTTTCCAAATAAGGTCACATTCATAGGTTCTGGAGGTTAGGATGAGGACAGATGAGGGACATCATTCAACCCACTATGGCCATTTAAGCTTATTTTATGGATGAAGAAACCAAGATTCAGAGAATTTACATAACTTGGCCAAGATTAGATAGGCAGAATTTAAATCTGGATAAATCTTCTTTTATAATTTGTGCTATTTCTATCACACTGTGTCTTATGTGAAACTCTCTGGATTGTATGTATATCTTGAGTAGAGTTGGAAATTTATAAACAGTGAATCTTGTTCTCTTTTCATACTAGCCTATGGTACTACGATACTAGTGCCCCTCCACATAAACCTACCCTTACCAGAAGAAATGCCTGTGGAACTCTTCTTGAGAATATGCCCAAAGCACAGTTATCTCAATTATCCCATGTTAAAATGTTAAAAAAGAATAGGAACCTCACAGCAAACCAACTCACTGCTATAAACAGTACTTACATCATTCCCTTTCATATCAACATAGCAGGCAGATGGTTTAAGTCAAGCATTTGGGTTATCAGCAGCACAGAAGTTTCCACGGATAAATGTAAACAATACTTTTTTAAAACATGATTTTGATGGTATGTTTTAATTTGAGTGGTGGTTGATTACCAAAATTCAGAAGATACCCCTAACTTGGTATACATGACATGTTGACCTAGACCTAGATGTACTGAACTCGCAACCTATCTGAGTATTTTGATTTTAGACTCAGCTGCCACTTTTCCTGACCTCTTAAGTGGGTCATTTCAAAATAGAAGATATTTTGTTTGCCATTGTTTTAAGAATGGTAAATTTTCATCGTTTTTAAAAAATAATCTGAGTTTATTATTGCCTCTCTAGTTCATTTCAGCTCTTTCCCTTAGCAATTGCACCAAATTGCATTTTAACATAGAATTTCATGAACTTTTTTTTACTGCAAATAAATTTAGTGATATATGCTTTTGATTGTTATGACTTTAATCCCATTTTATAGCTGGGGAAGTGGGTTCCAAGGCACATGACTTTTCGTAGGTTATAAGGCAAGTTCTCATCAGAGACTTCCTGGCCATTGCTCACAGAACCATGGCTAACTTTCTCTTGTCATGTATAACCTATATAGAGAATAGAATCTAATCTTATAATTTATAGTCTTTCCTATCCTTGCAACTGTTGCTTCCCCTAGCATCTTCAGGAGTTGCTCTGCAGTATATTAATTTTTTGACAATTACTTTTTCATGACTTCATGTCTTTTTTATAGTCTTTAGATTATAGTCTGAGACTATTTTCTGCTTTGAATCCCTTTTCTTATCTCCCAACATGCCTGAATTGTTGTTTTATTCATACTGGCACACAGTATGTCTGCTGATAATGGTATCCAGAAAGGAAAGTGCATCCTCTTCAGACACATAAAGCAAAGATTGCTCATTTTCACTACTTTAGGCTACGACTGCCATAGCATGCATGGTATTAAAGATCATGGACTCTGGAGTCAGGCAACCTGAGTTTAGTTACAGCTCTACTTCTTGGTCAAATTACTTAGCCTCTCTGTCCTTCAGTTTTCCAACCTATATAATGGAGATAATAATAGGATTATATCACAGGATTAGTGATGATTGAGTTAATACTAGAATGAGGATTGTTCCTGGGACATAGTGGTAAAACAATTGGAATCTAATCTCCATATGCAAAACAATGAACTTCAACCCTTACCTCACACCATATATAAAAATCAATTTAAAATTGATTATAGACTTAAATGCAAAGATTAAGACTATAAAGCTTCTAGAAGCAAACATATAAAAAGAAAAAGCAGTAGCCCGAAAAGAAAATATCAGTAAACTGGGCTTCTTCAAAAATTAAAAACATCTGCTTTTTAAAGGAGACACTTGAGAAAATGAAAAGGCAAGCTACACACTAAAATAAA
>NW_007731848.1:96774-98162 GCF_000696425.1 Galeopterus variegatus
AAAATTGATTATAGACTTAAATGCAAAGATTAAGACTATAAAGCTTCTAGAAGCAAACATAAAAAAAGAAAAAGCAGTAGCCCGAAAAGAAAATATCAGTAAACTGGGCTTCTTCAAAAATTAAAACCATCTGCTTTTTAAAGGAGACACTTGAGAAAATGAAAAGGCAAGCTACACACTAAAATAAAATATTCACAACACAGGTAACTGATAAAGTACTTGAATTAACAATATATAAAGCACTCTTTCACAGTAATAAGACAATCAATCCAATTTTTGTAATGACAAATGATGTAAACAAATTTTACAAAACACAAATACAAATGGTCAATAATCATGTGAAAAGAGATGTTCAACATCATTGATCATCATGGAAATACAAGTTAAGATCATAATGAAATACCACTTCACACTAGTAGAATGACTAAAATTAAAAAGAATCATAATATAAAGTGTTGACAAGGATGTTTAGAAGAAGGATCTTTCATACATTTATGGAAAGGTGAAAACTGGTGTTATTATGTTTAAAAACAGTTTGTCGGTTTCTTATACATACTTATCATGTGACCAGAAATTGTTCTCTTAGGCATTTACCCAAGAGAAATAGAAAATATGTCCATAAAAAGGTTTGTACATGAATGTTCATAATAGCTTTATTTACAGTACCCCAGAACTGGAATAAACCCAAATAATGATGGGTTCTAGCAAATGGATGGATAAACAAATTATAATCTATCATGAAATCAAATACTACTCAGCAATAAAAAAGAATGAATAACCGATACATACAACAACATGGAGGGATCTCACAGATATTATGCTGAGTAAAAGAGCAGTTAATATTGAAAAATTCTACTTACATGAAATGCTCAAAGAAGCAAAACTAATCTAGATATAGTAATGGAAAGCAGACAATTTTTACTTGGGTAAAAAGTGGACAGAGGGCAAGGAGATGACTCCAAAGAGTCACTAACAAACTTCATCGGGAGATGGAAATGCTCTGTATCTTCATTAGGTTGCAGGTTACATATGTGTACATCTGTCATCATTCATTTGACCTGAAAGGTGTACAGTTTATTGAATGTAATTTGCCCCTCAATTCAGTTCATTTTTTAAAAGCTTCAACCGTTCATATTCTGACTTCCACCCCTCTCTGCAGCCTGATCTCTAGCTGTTTCATCTTGAGCTTTAAGTGTTCCCCATTTGGGGGCTTTTTGTCATTTCTTACCTTCAAACTTTTGTATGTAATGTTTCTGTTACTTGATAATCTTTCTATTCCTACTTTACCTTGAGGGAAGCGTTTCCCTATAAACCCAGATTGGCTAAGTGTTCTTCCCATCTGTTTCCATGGCACTCTAGAGTAAAGCTCAATAGAGAATATGTCACAT
>NW_007731848.1:99332-101037 GCF_000696425.1 Galeopterus variegatus
AGATTCTTATTTACCGTGCCCATTTCTTGTGTCTTTTATTCTTTTTGTTTTTTGTTTTTTGGGGGTTTTTTTGACATGTAGTCCCAAAGCTTTTGGGAAAAACTTTGCTATTATTCATTAAATTCAAAGTAGCAGAGAGAAGTAACAGTCCCCTTCTCAACTTGCTTAGAACTTGGTGAGGATTTAAAAATAAACCAACCATTGCATGCTCTGTGACATAGTAAAGTCATGTCTAGAGCATTAAATAGAGGTTGGAGACTGTAACACTATGTACATTGTATTTAGTTGTTAAACATCCCTCTATGATAGGCATTAATAGTCCCACTATTAATGTATGGTTCACTCTTTTCTCTGTAGAATCTCTCTCTCTGCTCCTAAAGCTGTCTGACAAAATATGACCACCCAGACTAGAATATGGCTACTCACTGTTGTCTTGGTCTTGAGTTCCTCTTGGTTTTCCTTTCTCCTTGACACTTTGCATGTATGATTTAATCCCTATCACAACCCTTCAAGACTGATATTATTCTTTCTGTATTTTACTTGAGGAAACTGAGGATGAGAGAGTCTGGCCCACCAGGTTACTGTCATCTGTCAGGGATTCAAAGACTGGCCCTTGGAGAGAAGAACTAACAGTTTTCCTTGCTTCCAAGGTGCATTCCACCACCCACACTGGAGTCTCCATGGTACCCTGTTGTCCCAACACCTCCCCAGAGCTTAGCATCACCCTGCTGGGAAAGTGGGAACCCTGGATATCTCACGGGCTCTGGGTGGACAAGCAGGTGCGCCAGAGGCTCCTTACCCCAAGCGTGGCAGACTAAGGAGGGCTGCAGCATGATGTAGCAGACCAGAATTTGAACATATGAAACTGAACAATCCAAGCAGGAAACAGTGCCATCTGCCATGACCAGGGATACACAGGCAGAGAAAAGCCCCTGGGCAGCCTGCCTACCGCCTGCACAGAAGGCAAGACTCAGTGTCACCTGCCACAGCAGAGGTTGCCCACAACAGCTACCACCACAGTTTTTACTACTGCAAGGACAGCTAGTCACCACAGTAGCAGCAATGACCACCATGTGGGTGGCCCGCTGCATATTCAACTGCATTGACACAAAGAGAGTCACCAGAGGAGTCTGGAAAAAGAAGAGGAAGTATTTCTCCTCAAATTCCACTCCAAACTAATAGAAGCAGGAACTGATCTATCAGATGACCAGATATCAACATAAAAAAAAATATGAAAAAAAAAACCTAAGAAAATATGACACCACCAAAAGCATATAGTATTTCTCAAATACCAGACCCTAAAGAATAGGAAACCTTGAAATAACTGAAAAGGAATTTCAAGTGACAGTCTTAAGGAAACTCAATGAGATAAGAGAAGACTCAGACAAGACAATGAAACAAGAAAAAATATCCAGGATATGAAGTAGGAAATTTACAAAGAGATTAATACCTGAAAAAAGAATGTGGCACTGCCCCTGGAACTGAAGGATTCATTCAGTGAAATAAAAAACACAGCTGAGAACTTAAGCAGCAGATTAGAACAAGCAGAAAAATGAATCTCTGATCTCAAAGACAGTCTTAATGAAATAACCCAGGCAGACAACAAAAAGTGAAGAATTTCAAAAAATGAAGAAGGTCTAAGAGAGCCAGCAGACAACCTTAAGTGTATAAACATCCAAATCATGAGTGCTCCAGAAAGGGAGGA
>NW_007731848.1:102489-103984 GCF_000696425.1 Galeopterus variegatus
TTTGAAAAATAATAAACATTACCACAAACACATAAGAAAACAACCCACTGGTAAAACACAAATGCAAATGAGAAATGAAAAAGAAACTGAATCTTACCACCTAAAAAAAAAAGACATCAAAGACGAATAATAAAAGTGGAAGAAAGGAAAAAAAGATATATAAATCATCTTACAAAAAGCAGTAAAATGACAGGAGTAAGACAATACCTCTCAATAACAACCCTAAATGTGTCTGGATTAAACTCCCCACTCAAAAGATACAGACTCATGGATTGGATTAAAAAGCTAGACACAACTATATGCTGTCTTCAAGAGACCTACCTCACCTGTAAAGATGCACACAGACTAATAGTGAAGGGATGGAAAAAGATATACAAGCAAATGGAAACCAGAAACAAGCAGAAGTAGCTATTCTTATGTTGGACAAAAGAGACTTTAAACCAAAAACCATAAAAAGAAACAAAGAAGGCCAGTATATAATGACAAAAGGATCTATCCAGCAAGAAGATAAAACAATCATAAATATATATGTACCCAACAAAGGAGCACCCAGGTATACAAAGGAAATGCTATCAGACTTAAAGAAAGAAACAGACCCCAACGTGGTAATAGTAGGGGACCTGAACACTCCTCTCAGCATTGGATAGATCATCCAGGAAACAAATCAACAGAGAAACACAAGATTTAAATTATGCTTTAGACCAGTTGGACCTGGCAGATATCTACAGAACATTTCATCCAACAACTACAGAATTTACATTCTTCTCAGTAGCACATGGAACATTCTCTAGGATAGACCACGTTAGGTCACAAATCAAGTTTCAACAAATCTACAAAAATTGAAATTATCTCAAGCATCTTTTCAGACAAGAACAGATTAAAACTATAAATTAATAAGTAAAACTCAGGACACTATACAAATACAAGGAAACAATAGGCCCTGAATGACCTACCAATCCAGGAAGAAATTAAACGGAAATCAAAAAATGTCTTGAAACTAATGAAAATAAAGACACATCATACCAGAACCTGTGGGATTGTGCAAAAGCAGTACTAAGAGGGAAGTTTATTGCAATAAACCCTTACAATAAAAAAAATAGAAAGATTTCAAATAAACAACCTAACCCTACACCTCAAAGAACTAGAAAAACAAGAGCATTCCAATCTCAAAGTCAGTAGATGGAAACAATTAAGATCAGAGCAGAACTATATCAAACAGAGACTCAAAAAGTGATACAAAAAAATCAATGAAACAAAAAGTTGCTTTTTTGAGAAGATAAACAAAATAGACAAACCATTAGCTAGGCTGACTAAAAAAAGAAGAGAGAAGACCAAAACAACAAAAATTAGAAATGAAAAAGGAGACATTACAACTGATAACCTCAGAAATACAAAGAAAATTTAGAGACTATTACAAACATCTGTACACCAACAAATTTGAAAAACTGGAGGAAATGGATAGACAACCAAGACTGAACCAAGAAGAAATAGAAAA
>NW_007731848.1:104536-121522 GCF_000696425.1 Galeopterus variegatus
GAAACAATTAAGATCAGAGCAGAACTATATCAAACAGAGACTCAAAAAGTGATACAAAAAAATCAATGAAACAAAAAGTTGCTTTTTTGAGAAGATAAACAAAATAGACAAACCATTAGCTAGGTTGACTAAAAAAAGAAGAGAGAAGACCAAAACAACAAAAATTAGAAATGAAAAAGGAGACATTACAACTGATAACCTCAGAAATACAAAGAAAATTTAGAGACTATTACAAACATCTGTACACCAACAAATTTGAAAAACTGGAGGAAATGGATAGACAACCAAGACTGAACCAAGAAGAAATAGAAAACCTGAACAGACCAATAGCAAGCAATGAGATTGAAGCAGTAATCAGCACTTTCCCAACAAAGAAAAGCCTAGGACTGGATAGCTTTACTGCTGAATTCTACCAAACCATTAAAGAGGAATTAAAACCAATTCTCTTCACACTATCCCAAAATTTTCAAACAGAGGCCACTCTCCCAACCTCATTCTATGAGGCCTGCATCACCCTGATTCCAAAGCCAGACAGAGATACAGCAAAAAAGAAATGTACAGGCCAATATCTCAGGTGAACATAAACGTGAAAATCCCCAACAAAATATTAGCAAACAGAATACAGCAACACATCAAAAAATATATACAAATAATCAAGTGGGATTCATCCCAGGGAGACAAAGATGGTTCAACACTCACAAGTTAATAAATGTGATACACCACATCAACAAAATTGAGGACAAAAACCATGTGATTAGCTCAATAGATGCAGAAAAAGATTTGACAAAATTCAACATCCCTTCATGATAAAGGCTTTCAGCAAATTAGGTATAGAATGAAAGTATCTCAACACAATAAAAGCCATATACAACAAACACACTGCCAACATCATCCAGGAAGAAGACAAGGATGCCCTCTCACCACTCCTATTTAACATATATTAGAAGTGCTAGCAAGAGCAATCAGGCAAAAGAAAGAAATAAAGGGTATCCAGATTGGAAAAGATGAAGTTGAGCTCTCCCTGTTTGCAGAAGACATGATCCTATAAACAGAAAAACCCGAAGACACTACAAAAAACTCTTAGAGCTGATTAATAATTTCAGTAATGTTGCAGGATACTAAGTCAACACCTAAAAATCAGCAGCATTTTTATTCTCCAGTAATGAACTAGCAGACAAAGAAATCAAGAAAGAAAGACCATTTGCAATAGTCACCAAAAAGAAAAAGGAAAATATACCTAGGAATCAATTTAACCAAGGAGGTAAAAGATCTTAACAATGAAAACTACAAATCACTACTGAAAGAAATTAAAGAAGTCACAAAAAGGTGGAAAGACATTCCATGCTCTTGGATTGGAAGAATCAACATTGTGGAAATGTCCATACTACCTAAAGCAACCTACAGATTCAATGCAATCCCCATCAAAATGGGGCCAAATGATCTTTGACAAAGGCCACAAGAACTTACATTGGGGAAAAGACTGCCTCTTCAATAAATGGTGCTGGGAAAATTGGACACCCATATGCTGAACAATCTATACCTCTTGCCATATACCAAAATGAACTCAAAAAATGGATT
The DNA here is from genome assembly GCF_000696425.1 of Galeopterus variegatus. Lineage (NCBI taxonomy): Eukaryota > Metazoa > Chordata > Mammalia > Dermoptera > Cynocephalidae > Galeopterus > Galeopterus variegatus. Next base: position 106,115 of record NW_007731848.1, read on the forward strand.
AGAGACTTAAATATAAGACCAGAAACTATAAAATTACTAAAGAAAAACATAGGTTAAACCCTTCAGGAAGTAGGACTGGGCAAAGACTTTATGAATAAAACCCCAAAAGCACAAGCAACAGAAGAAAAAATGAATAAATAAGATTATATCAAACTATAAAGCTTATGCACAGCAAGGGAAACAATCAACAGAATGAAAAGACAACCTACAGAATGGGAGAAAATATTTGCCAAGTATATGTCTGACAGAGGATTAATATCCAGAATATACAAAGAACTCCAACTTAACAGTAAAAAACCAAATAATCCAATTAAAAAATGGGCAAAGGAGCTTAACAGACATTTTTCAAAGGGGAGGTCATACAAATGGCCAAGTAGTATTCTTAAGAGAGTAGGCCAAAAGTTATTTCCACTGTTTCATTTCTAATCTGCTGGTCCATTCACTAAAGAGTAGGTAGTGCCTCTACTACATCACTGAAACTGTTGTTGCCAAAGTCCCCAGAGCACATCAAATTTCCAATGCTTTGAGCAGTCTTAGGCATCATCATACTTGAATTTTCCCCAGCATTTGTTGTTGTTGTTGTACCCCCATTCCTATACCCCCTTCATAGAATTTCTCAATGGTTTTCATTATATTCTTTCTTTTTGTTTTCCTCTTACCTTTCTTTCTTTTTCTTTCTTTCTCTTTTCTTTCTTTCTTTCTTTCTTTCTTCTTTCTTTGCTTCCTTCCTTCCTTCCTTCCTTCCTTCCTACCTACCTACCTACCTACCTACCTACCTACCTACCTACCTACCTACCTACCTACCTACCTACCTACCTACCTACCTACCTACCTACCTACCTACCTACCTACCTACCTACCTACCTACCTACCTACCTACCTACCTACCTACCTACCTACCTACCTACCTACCTACCTACCTACCTACCTACCTACCTACCTACCTACCTACCTACCTACCTACCTACCTACCTACCTACCTACTTACCTACCTACCTACTGTTCTTCTGGTTTATTTCTGAATTGGGGTCTTTAGGTCCTAAGTCTCTTGGGATTAAGTCCTCACTGAGTTTTTCCTCTCACTCTGTATTCTTTCCATGGATGATCTCATTTAATCCCTAGTTTCAGCCTATAGGTGATGACTCACAGAACCTGTCCAAACCTTTCTCCTGGGCTCCAGACATATTTACATCTGCCTAATAGTATTCTTCACTTGGTTGACTCACAGACACCTGAAACATAGCATATCACAGATTGAACTCACTTTTCAGTTCTCCACCCAGTTTCCCAACGCTGTCCTTCTTTTCCATCATCCACCCAGTTGCCTAGGTCAGGAATCATTAATTGATCATCTCTTCTTTTCCCACTTCTAACCACATCTAATCAGTCACTAAATTGTTGTTTCTATCTCCTCGGTACTGATTGAGTCCATTCCCTTATTTCCATTCCCATGTGACTGCCTTAGTTTTATCCCTCATTATTTCTTACCTCTATTTTGTCAGTAATCTGCTAACTGGCCTCCATTAGTTTACATGCTTCTAATTAAGCCACTTCACACTGATCGGCAGAGTTAGCTTTCTAAATTGTTTATCTCATCATGTTATTCCCTTACATAAAATTCTTTGCTGGATCTTCATTGCTTTTAATACAGTTTGAACTTTTCACCACATCTTACATTTTACTTGCTTCTCCAACATTATGACCTCTCCTCTTCAACACATACTTACATGCTGCAGTCTTTAAAAACTACCCACAGTTACTTCAGTATTCCTTTTCTTTCTATCTCTGGATGATTGTTCATGTTAATGCATGACTCCTGGTCTCCTGGAGAATATCTGTTAATCATTCAAACTCAGATCATGCTCTTTCCCTACCACAGTTTCATAGGTTTTTTTATAATGTATGTTCTTAAAATTCATTCATATATTTTATATACGTCTTTTACTTTTTAGCCAGGGTAGTCTACTTAATATTCTTCAGATGCTCCATGTGAATTTCACTTACGTTTTATTGCTCAGATCATTATCCTCAAGGCAAATGACCTTTCCCCTTTCTATCTTGTGTAATCTCACTCATCTTTCATGGTTAAGTCTAACCTACAAACTCCACGTAATTTTTCCTGACCATTACCTCAGTGTAAGTCTTTTTCTCCCAACTGTCACAGCCCTTGTGTTTTATACCTATCATAGTTTGTTGTGTTCAGCATTTCTTTTATTGTTTGTGTTCATGGTTATCTTTACCACTGGTGAAATTTTTACTTTTATTTATCTCAACTATATGACTAATTTGTAATGCCATATGGATAGGGACTACGGCCTCAGAAGTATTTGCTGAATAAATACTTTTATTGTCTCTCACATCACTTATCAGGGTTATTGTTATTTTTTAAGTCTTTTTTTCTCACATCTGGTATGACAGTTTATTGACCTCATGATTTAAGTTATATACCATTTTAATCTTATCCAAGTTTTAAAGGTATTTTTGCTTATTCTGACCATTTCTTATTACATTATTTGCCAGTGATTTCTGATTTTCTTCCTTCATAGCTCGTGGCCTTTTATTTTTTTAAAACATGTCCCTTGCCATTTTACTTCCTGACTCAATCGCTTTCCTCTGTAATAATCCAATGGCTAAATCATGATAATGAGAAGAAAAAAGAAGAGGAAGAAGTAACCTGAATGACAGCATGTCTCAGGGTACAAGGGTTGTTGGTTTTGTTTGTTTGTTTGTTTGTTTGTGGACATTCTTACGAAGAAAGTGAATTTTAGAAAAACGGAACATATTAAATAAGTAGAGATAGAGAAAAGCTGTTTCTTCTGTATCCCAAAATATGAAGGGAACATATGGTAACCAGATGTGATAAAGTACAACTCCAGGTCCTCATTGTCCCAAACCACTAGGTCCCTTTGCATGCTACCCCCACAGAGAGATTGAACAGGGACACACACACACACACACACACACACACACCCTACCCCATTTCCAAGGCTATGTCTCTAGATTCGTGGCATGTCTTTTTTCTTTTTTAGTCTCAGCCACTTGAAACAGAACTCCAATTCATAATAGTAGTGAGGTATTTGCATGCTAACTGCATTAGTTATCATTTGTCTGTCAAGCTTTCTCAAAATTGCAGAAGATAGACAATGTTGTTGTCTATTTTTGTTGTTTGTAAAATGTATATTAGCTTCACCAGCTGTTGCTTAGCTTCCTTCACTTCTCTCCCTTTAGCCATTCTGGACCTCCAGGTCCAGCTCAAGCACCTTATACCAGCTTCTGTTCTCACATGCTGTATGTCAGTGCCCAGTGCTACTGTTCCCTTTGCCAAATGCAGCCAATTTTACAAATAAATTTATACATCTGAACCAGATGAGTTTGGCTTGGTGATTGGCCCTGTGCAGAGTCTTCAATTTGGGTCAGACTTATGAAAAATTTGGTGAATTTGGCACCATCTTTGAGGAGTGTGGACTGTCTTAAAACTCCGGAGAGAAATCTTCAGGATCTCAGACATTCCATTTTTTGTGGTCTTCCAGAAAAGGCCACCCTCAACTGGCAGAGGAGAGAGAGCTCATTTTCAAACTATTTAAGTCATGTTGTGAGTAGAAGTTGAAGTCTGGTGCAAAATCATGAAAACTGAGGAGATAATGTGCACTAATCCTAGAATAAGCAGCTTCACTCTATTGCATAGGGGCTCTGGTTTAGATGTCTGGGAAGATAGTATTTCTACCACTGAACTATGGAAGAGTTTCTTTAAACTATATGTATACCTTAAAATAATTATCATTCTAAAATGTGAGCGAAAAATAGAGCTGAGTTAGTTTGTTGAAGAGAGACAATGACCTGATACTATTTACGAACTAAAAGGAATTTGTGGGTTCTAAGATGAGATTACTCTATGCTTCTTCCTATTGTTGGCTTCTATAGGAATGAGGCTTCTATTAGGATCTCAGTATTAAGGTCTAAAAATTTTTTCCATCCCAGATTTTAAAAGAATCATAAAGTAGCTTGAAAGAAAGCCTCACTCACTCACCCTGAAACCTCCACTGAAAAATAAATAATTGAAACCATAGCTGAGCATGATTAATGAAGATGCATTATAATAATTTATTATACTGTTTTTGGATGGCTGTTTTTCCTCCATTTTTCTCATCTGTCTCCTCTATTACCTCTCCTACTACACTGGAAACTGAGCAAAATGCAGATGTTAAGAACATAAAGATATCAAAGAGTTAGTTTTGGCTGAGTTGGCAGTGACCACATTACAGATCTCAGATTTTCCCTCCTTTCATGTGGCTTTTTTGTAGGTTGGACAATAAATCTACTAGTATGAAGTTACTACATATTTGATCCAAACATGCTGCAGTCAATAAAAGAGTGTAACTATGGATAGGTCTGCTGGGAACCTCTAGATCAGACTCAGGTATGGACAAAGGACCCTCGAATTTAGATGGAACTTTTTCAAACTTGAGAAATACATTGCTTATGGTATTTGAAAAATTAACACAAATAACAGAAGGCTTTCCGGGTGCCTAATTACCACATGCATTTTTATGCAGGAACCCATATACAGTAATTATAATTAGTTAATGCTGGTTCTATTCACCTGAATATATCTCTACCTTTCGGGTAGGGTATTTCCTGTTTAACATTAAAGAATTTGCTAACTGCACCACTTTCTCTATGTGTTTACAAAGCCCTGATGCTTAAAAGTGTTTAATTTATACAGGTGGTTTAGATCCAGCCTAAAACACTATGCTAAAATGGTGTGTTTCTTGCTTCGATTGTTAAAGCTCTTGTCTAGAAAGTAAGAGTTTCTGTATTTTTACCTCAAAAGAGTATATTTAGAGCAATGATTCTCAACTTTGACCGCATATTAGAATCACTTGAGAAACTTTAGAAAATTCTGGTGCCCAAGCTGTACACCAGACCACTTCAATCAGAATTTTAGGAAATGGTACCTAGGCATTAGTACTTTTTCTAACTACCAAGATAGTTCCAATGTGCAGCCAAAGTTGAGACTACTAATTAGAAAGGTAGAATGTTCTGGTGAAAAGAGCAAGGGCTTTGGAATAAGCCAGTTATTTGCTTGGCTATTCTGTTTTCAGCACTTCATTTATTTATTTAAAAAATAATTGAGTACCTAAAAAAAATAAAATGCCTAATATACATCAGGACATTTACTACATGGGCAGTATTATAGTAATAATAATGCCTACTAATAAAGGTATCTTGTGAATGGCACTTTATACACATAGAAAACAAATGTTATTAATTTAATAAAATTGCATTTTAAGTGCCTTGCTGTTTTTGAAAGTTAAATTATGTATGCTATATGGATGAACTTGAAGAAAAATTAAGTCAAATAAAATGAATCAGGCACGGAAAGAGAAATACCACACCCTCACTTGTAAGTGGGAGCTAAAAGTAAGTAAAAAAGAAAGAAACAACAGTGACTTTGAAAGTTAAATTATGTATGCTATATGGATGAACTTGAAGAAAAATTAAGTCAAATAAAACGAATCAGGCACGGAAAGAGAAATACCACACCCTCACTTGTAAGTGGGAGCTAAAAGTAAGTAAAAAAGAAAGAAACAACAGTGACGATAATACATTGAACTTTCAAAATGAGAGGACAGAACTGGTATTAGAGATGGGAAAAGGTGAGGGGGATGGGGTTAGCAAGAAATTGGTTAAGGATCACAAAGAATGATTTCATTTTGTAAAGATGAGTGTCCTCATTATCCTGATTTGATCATCACATATTGTATACAGGTACTGATATTCACTCTGTGCCCTACAAATATCTATAATTAATTATGTTTCATGAATAAATAAATAAATATTTTAACTTTAAAAATAAATTAATTAATAATGTATGCTGTATTCATAAAAGATGACAAAGCCAACCAGAATTATCCTATCCAACTTTGAACCTTTAACACTTTGTACTTCCTTTAGAGTGATTATTTTAATTTCACTTTGGACTATATACATATCTTCTTTATCAATGCATGAAAAATATTTTCTTTGTTGATGTATGCTAAGATTCTTGAGAACAGAAAATCTTTCTTACTTCACTTTGGCATCCTTCTCTTAGAGTAGTGCATTTTTCTCTATGATGCTGGTGTACAGATTTTTTCTGAAGCAAATGTTAAGGATAGGTTGTGTTGTATAATTTGGTTATTTTGCGGACATAATTAAAGACAGACTATTGAAGGAATTATACATTGTGTATCTATATGGGGTGTGTGTGTTAGAAGAGACAAAAATTTTCTATTAAAGAAAACTGTGCTTAGTTTGGTTTGTTCCTTGGCTCATGGTTTCTTATAGTAGGCATTTTACTGAGGGTTGTCAGAAGAATGATCTTGTGGGTGGTCTGCCATGCTGAATTTTGGATCTAAGGTCTCAGCTCCAAGGCCCTCATCCTCCATAATGCCAGCAGACGGTACAGTCCATCAACGCCTAATTACTTCCTAGTAGTTTGAACCCACAATCTTTTTTGGTTTGGTACCAGAATCAACTTCAGAAGACATTGAAGAAAGAATGTCTGGAACTGGGAACCTAAATATGTGGACTTTTCTTTGAGAAGTGATTGATCAGAAGAACATTTGTTATGCACAGTGTGCTTACAGAAGACAACTTTGTGATGGAGAGGTCTCCTAACCTCATGGCAACCGTTCCTGCTCACTGAAACTTCTGACCTGATTGCTTTTTGCTTTACCAACTATTATTAACAAGAATTTAAGTTAATTAAAAAGGTACAGTCCTTTTAACTATCAATTGGCTGTACTTCTAACCACACTGTCTCAGACTGCACTTACAGCTAAAGCCTCCACAGAGTTAAATCCATGACACATCCTAAAGCAACTAATAGGGAAAAACCTGAATTAAGGGTAGGAAGTGTTTCTGCAAATGGCCTTTTAAAGCAGAGAAAATATCTTCTAAAAAAGTGATAAAACACAAGAACATCCATAGTTTTTGTCTTGCTCCACTAAATTTACAGTCTTGTAGAATTTACTATAAAAATGGCTAGTTGAGATTAGGGACTATAAATGGACTTAAATTATTTTGTTGAGAGGAAATCAATCTTAACAAATTTAAATTTAACAACTTAACTAATCATCAGAACTCCCACAACACCCACAAAAACAAAAGCTGTGTAAATCTATTTAATAGGCAGAAGTAGAAAAGCACATAGTAGTATGCAGATGGCAACTTTCTCCTTTTCTACATGCTGATTTTCTATAGAAGGACTGAATAGATTTCTTGCCATGTGTATTATTTATTTTACTAAAGTTCTGGTGAACAGAGCCATTTGACTAGGTATAGAGATTGTGCTGAAGATAATCTTACCAATGTCAGAGAGATCTGCGCCCTAATCAATATCAACCCTGAGTATATATGAGCATCTTCCCATAAAACTAAGTTAAACTGTTAATTTTGGGATGGAAAAGGGTGTATTTAGTCCTAAATCTTAAAGCTAATTTAAAGAACATAAATCATTTAGGTCTGAAAAGTAATACTAATTATCCACGAATATTGTTAATTTTTAGGTGTTACACAGAGTAGGCAACATTGAAAAAGGAAGCTGGGAATCTGAAGCCTCCATGTCATGTATATCAATCAATACTTAAAATGTAGATGTACTCAAAATCTAGAATCATTCATCAACCAACAGTTTTGGATATATGATCTCACCTAAGGAAAGAAGAAGAAAGAGCCTATTGAAGGAAGAAGGAATACAAGTGGATGCTGTACTATTTCCCACTCCCACACCAAAACCTCTGTGAAAACTCATCCCTTCCTTTCTCACAGTGGTGATCAGTAAGACATCCCTAATGTACAAACACTTTTTTACTCTCATAAAGAATTCCTCTTGAGTTTTTTTCCACATCTTAACCTTACAGTTTGAAATATGTATACCTTCTCTCAGTCAATGTGGATCATTAATTCATTTACAGTAAAGGTGTAATGTATTTTGTAATAAATGTTTTGGGGATCAAAAAGATCCTGTTTCATCCCTGTGTAATGGGAAAACATGTGCATTTTACAGGGTCACTCAAACCAATTAGGCTTAAGTTAAGAATACCCAGCTTGACATTTTAACATAAAATATATTTTGAAAACCACAGTTTTTGAAAAACAAAACACAACTATAATACTATAACTGATGAGTTACAAAGAAAAATGAAAGCCAGTAAAGATATCATTTTCTCCAGAAAAGTTGGAAAACTTAGGAGAATATTCTCAATAGTTGTTTTAAGATTGCCCTTTGGTCTTCCTCTAGATTTTATAGTGTATATTTTGTAAACTCTTTCCTCTGTTCACCCCCACCTTCCCTCATACTTGGCATTGATTTAGATGATTTGGAATGGAAAGGCTCCCCTATCTCTAAACAGATCTTTGTAGTACAGAAGTTTCACTGGATTCCCACCCTAATCTGTAAGAGATACTGTATAGTTCTCAGCATCCCCTGCTGAGAATTTTACTGACATGATCCGTTTGGCATTAATTTCCCCGTTTTGTCCTCTGTGATCTAGGTTATGATGGGGCATTGCCTGAGAGAGCTGTAGCATCTGTGAGCTGGATCCTCCTTTCCGCTGTAAAATTTCTTTTCTAGTGGGGGTGTCAAGCTTCTTAGCCTTTTGCTGTTTGTGTGAGGGCAAAATGTGACTGATCCCAAGATATTCTAATAGCACATCCTGAGAAGCCCAGCCAGCCAAAAACATCATTGGATGTTCATTTTGTTCCCTAGTTTAAAGAGGGAAAGGCAAATCACACCTATGTGTGATGCCATAAATGTGCTTTCTTTGGTCAATTATGAAGAGTGTGCATTGAATTTTAACTTGTTGATCTTTGAATTTGGGGGTTGAGATATTTTACCATCATCTGGTCATCTGGTTTGCTTCCAGTGTAATCATTTAATTAAGGTATAAAAAAAACTTAGGGCAACACGGAAAGCATTAATATTAGTATATAACATTTATTGAATGTCAGCACTGTCCTAGGAATTGAACAAAGCACAAAATTACAGTGCCTGCCAGTTAGCTTAGCATACATCAGCCAAATTTTTTAAAGCAGTTATTAAAAAAAAGACCCACAATGTGTCCTTATAACCACTGCAGAATGAAACCTAACTAAAAGATTTAGTTAATCCCTTTCATCAAAATCCATTATCATTGATCTGTTTTAATAATACCTGCTTAAAATACTACTTCCACTGTCTTCACAAGTGTGACCAAGGTGGACTGGAGTGACTGATATTTCCTGTCAAATTAGCATTTGGAAGAGCTGGATAAATAACCCTAGCAGAAGCTAGTTTTATCTTAGGAGCCAACTAAAGGAGAAATTATGTCTCATCCCAACAATTCTTTTGGTGTGAGTAATTGTAGGGTACATTCTCTAGCCAAAACATATTGTGAGCATTGAGTTGATTTTTACTAGCCATGTATTCACAAAGAGGGAAAGCCAAAAGCTGTTTTTGCAAATATCTTCTATGCTTTCAAAGTATCATTCTATCTCCGTTTTTCTCCCCATTTTTAGCCAAATTTATCAAAAAAAAAAAAAAAAGAAAGAAAGAAAGAAAAAAGCAACAACAACAACAACAAAACCAACACAGTCTATCTATGCTGCCTCTCCCCTTACTTGGCATCCACCCCCGCTACACAGGGGAAACTATTCTCTCAAAGATCTCTTGTAATTCTAAGTACCAAATTGAAAACCTTCTACTCAGTTCTTGTTTTCATGCAAAATATGAAGCAGTTGACATTATGCAGCAGTTAACACTGTGAACGGCCCCTCTTTATTAATTTCTCCTCCTGAGGCTTTGTGGCACTTCTCTCTGCTGCAGTCTTCTTGCTGTCTTCTGTTAATATCCTACACTACCTCCTTATCCTTTTCTACCCCCTTAATTCTCCCTTAATTCTTAATTAATTCTTAATTCTCACTAGATGAATTTAACTCTGAGGTTAGTCTGCTGCTTCTGTGAACCCCATTCCCACTGTTCTCTCCCTTCCTCTCTGTTCCAGCCTCACTGGTCCTTCTGCTATTCCTTGTACTTGCCCAGCTTACTCTCATCTCGGAGATTTTGCATTTGATGCTCTCTATACTTGTACTTCTCTTCCCCCAAGTAGCTGAACGGTTTGTTTCCTCATCTCCTTCAGATCTCTGTTCAAATGCTGCCTTATAGGTGAGATTTTCCCAGATCACCCTCTGTAAAATAGTAATTCCTACCTTCCATACTCACTTTCTTGCTTCATGTTTCTTTATGCTTCTTAACACAATTAAATATATTATATATTTTATTTTCTTTGCTTATTGTCTGCCTCCTCATCCTAGAATGTGTGTTCTATAAAGACAGGGATGTTTATCTGTTTTGTTCACTGCTATATTCTCAGTGCTTAAAATTATGCCTAGCATGTAGTAGGCACTCAGTAAATATTTGTTGAATAAATGAATGAGTGTTAGCAGAGTTACAAGGAAGTCAAAAACTCTTCATTTCTCCAAATTTCTGTGACTATCCTTCATATCACCTGTGGGGTGATAGCAGTGAGACATCTCCTTAGGTCACTTTTCAGATCATCTATGAGGATTTGTGTGGAAATAATTTATTAGGTCAGTTTTCCCAGTTTCTTTTGTAGAGATAGTGCTGGAGATAACAGAAAAATCAGGCAGTATATGCAGATACTTCAAAAAGTTTATGGAAAGATTTGTATTATCTTTTCATTCTATTTTTCCACCAATATACACTTCAGTATTTTTGCCTAGAAAACACCTCTCATGTGAGAAAAATTAGTCATACATAGGTTTCATAATCTTGAGTTCAACTGAATTAATTACTTTGTGTAATCAACAATTTTTTAAAATCATATTGTCATAGCCAAACATGGGTCATTGAGAAAGTCAGTAGAATATGGAAGCCAAATAAGATTTTAATTTTTATGTTCTTGGCAGGTCATTTTGCCAATAACTAAATAGTATGCCACTTCAAATCACAAAGATTCTTATTTTGATTTTTCAATATATCAATATTGCACTCTTAAGAACAAAGTATGGTCTTTCATTATTTTTTTATGTCCACAGGTTCATAAATCCCATTAAATTAAAAAAGGTCATTATAAAAATGTTCTGTCAAAAGGCTTTTCATTAGCGAAACTAAGTTTTTTCACATCCCTGAAAAATTGTCCTCTATAAAAATAAGAATTCTCTGAAGTCTGGTTAATTCACAGATTATTACCTCATTTTCAAGAAAGCAAGTAATTCAGTAAGTTCAAAGTAAAATGTCAGGGCACAATAGAGTATAGCCATTTCAGAAAAGGCTTTATTTTGAAATACTTCTTTTAAGAAACATTTGTCTAGACAAGTCTTCCTTGCCTCATGTGAAATTAATAGCTTAAAAAGAACTCTGTGAATGGTTCCAAATGTAAACTTCAAAATTGTTGAATAACTTAATAAGGGTGCATTTCATTCCTGGTTTACCAAATATGGTTTTGACAATATTTCCAATAGTCAAGATAGTTTCTGTAATGGGGAGTGCCACATTATTTAATAATAATGGCACCCAAACAGAAAAATAGAATTGCACTTTAAGACATTAACTGCACAGACCATTTATTTAGTATTGGAAAAATAAGTTCATACAAGTGCCCTTTGAGATCATTAAAAGGGTAGGAAAGGCTTTTCTAATGGAGAAAATGTTCTAAGTCAAAGGAAATAGTCTGAGTCTTTCCCCTATTAGCAAAGAGAACTGTTCACCTGAGCAACAATTGGATGAAATAACATTGGTTTATGTGGAGTGGGCACACACTAGATGAAGAAAGTAGACTTCTCACTGAGATTCTACACACTGTCTCAGATACTTTTGAATATTTTATTTTATTTGGTCCTCAAAAACAACCCTGTCAGATAAGTATAATTATCTCTATATTATCAGTAAGAAAACTCTGACTATAACAGATTTAGGGACTTGGAGCCAAACTGGAATTTGAACCCAATTCTTATGACTTCATGGCCAATATTCTTTCCATTAAACCACACTATCCTGTGAGTCTATCCAGTCATCTGTGAGGCAGAAATGGTATTCACAATCCCTTGGTAACAAATCTCGTTAGGGAGTGTCACAGATGCTGATGCTCCACCCATATTCCTTCAAGAAGTTCTCACAGAAACTCTTATATTTTCTGTGCCTGTTCCAGATTTGTTGTATAACAAATTACCCCATAACGCAGTGGCAGAAAGCAACCATTCATTACGCTCAAGAAGTTCTCACAGAAACTCTTATATTTTCTGTGCCTGTTCCAGATTTGTTGTATAACAAACTACCCCATAACGCAGTGGCAGAAAGCAACCATTCATTACGCTTATGGATTCTTCAGCTCAGCAGTTTGGACCAGGCACAGCTGGAGCAGAATGGCCTCTGTCCATGATTTCTGAGGCCAGAAGACTGAGGAATGGAATCACTGGAATACTACCTCATTCACATGCTTGTGGTTGATGCTGGCTATGGGCTTAGACCTTAGTTTGCAGTATCAGCCAGACCTCTCCACATGGCCTGTGCTTCCTCATTACATGCTACCTGAGTTCCAAGGGAAACCCAACCTGAGTGAAAGAGTCAGAATCACAGGACGTAACTCTTCATAACCTAGTCTTGGAATTCATGGAGATTCACCATTTTTGTTGCATTGTATTCATTAGAAGTGAACCATTAAGGCAAGCCCATATTTAAGGGAAGGAGAATTAGACTCCCTTTTATGGGAAGAATGTCAAAGAATTTGTGGAGATGTTTTAAAATGGCCACAGTGCCCCTCCCCAGCTTTGTAGTACTTTTGCTTGCAAGAATCTTCCCCTCTGACTCTTGAAAGACTGCCCTCGGGTGGAGCAACTTCGCTCCTAAGCTGCAAGCACAGGAAGCCAGAAGTGCCTGTGAGCTGACATGAGGAAATCCTTTTTCACAGGATGGGACATAACTCACACTCCAGTCCTGTGGAATTAGAATGATGCTACCCTCCACAGAACGTTGCTTAAAAATACACCATTGCTTTGCTTTTTTCCTTTCCTTCTTTTCTAGGAGAGATCCCTTCAGAAATCTTTGTATACAAATTTTCATCTCATAGTTCTCTTCTGGGGCACCCAACCTATGACAAGGTTGACTGGCTTATCTGTGAAATGATTCTGACCTGTAAGGGCAAATTCTGATGGTACCATCTTCGTTGTCCTTTGGCTGCCCCAGCACAAAATGACATGGTGGTTTATTCCAAAGTGTTTCACCAAGATTTATTGATTTGCAAATTTTGACCATCACAAAATATTTGGAGATAACTTTATATTTTACAGTCCTGAGCCTCTTTGGATTGTTGAGAGGTTCAAAATGTACTTTTATTAAGCCTCATTCTCTAATTTCCTAAAAACATATTCTCTTTGTAGTAGATCTTCAGGTTTCTCTAAGGAATTAATCGGGCATTTTCCCAGTAATTATTTTTACATAAATTATTTGTGCATCAAAGTAGAGAAAAATGTATTCACTAGGATTTCCAATGAGAAAAGCAGTGTATTGACAATGTGGATTATAGGTATCATCACAGAAAGCAAAGATGTAGCGATACATGGTGAACAATGACATGTGGAAAGGAGAGCATGAAGAAGGAAGAAAGAGCAAGAAGAGGAGGGAAGTAAGAGAGAGGGAGAGAAAATGGAAGTGAGGATGAGACGAGATAAGAAAGGAAAGGTAGCCAGAGAAGTGGTGGCTGAATGTTTCTCAGTGTGATTCCTTGACTGTAGTTCCAAATTCTTCATTAAATCTACAAACATAATGTGGTTGGATTTCCTGCAGAAGCAGAAATGGAGAAAAGTTTTACATTAAGTTTGTGCAAGATGCTAAATCTAACTGACCAACATGGATTCTTGAATAAAAACAAAGAGATCTACTAGATGTTTATACAAGATTTGCACAGTTCGTGGTACAACCACTGGACATATCGGGTTCTGAAGTGGAGAATTTGACATCCTCTCTAAGAGTCAGTACAGTCCCAAGTGACATCTACGTTACATTTGTTTTTTTCCCAGTGAAGGATTGAGAGCAAAATGTCTCGTCATCACTGGAAGCTCCACTGAGTGGCCTGGCATGATGGTAAATTATCTAGTTTGCTTTATGAAGATAGTTCAGTCTGTGTGTCTCTCAGGATAGCTGCCTTCAAGTTTTATGTTTAAAGGAAACCTATAGCAACTTACAAATTCTACTTAGAAGTGAAAGACAAGTTTTCTCAAACTAAATTTTCTAGAATCATTCTATTACAAATGACAGAGCAGGGAGATTGAGAATATTCCTTATTCCTTGTGCTTTAGAAATTTCTAGAAGGCAAGTTAAATCATGTTACTTTGCCCATTTTTAAATGAAATTGAGTTTTCATTTGCTGTTGATTCCTAAATAAACCTCTGGATCCCATAAACCCTGAACTACCAATACTTTGAGCATAACAGCAATACTTAGAAGGTAGATTCAGAGAGACATTGATTTTGGTGATACCAAGCCTGCCGTTCAGAGTTCTACAGGAAACAAATGACACTTTCAAAAGGCTTTAATTGGGGAAATTTTTGAAGGTGGTATTTACAGGGATGTGGACAGGGTCAGGGCAACCGGAAAGGTAAGATGAAGTACCTGTTGGTGTCAACAGCAAGCAATCATTATCACTACAAACCCTGAAGAGGTAAGGAAAGAGAACAGTTCTGCTGGTAGAGGCTGGTGAGACCTGTCAACAGCAAGCAATCATTATCACTACAAACCCTGAAGAGGTAAGGAAAGAGAACAGTTCTGGTAGTAGCGGCTGGTGAGACCTTAAGAGGTAAGGAAAGAGAACAGTTCTGCTGGTAGAGGCTGGTGAGACCTGGAGCTGTGGAAGAAGGGCCACTTGACAGGATTTGTGGCTCAGGGGCACAGAAACTGTCAGAACTGTGGCAAGACAAGAAGAGAATGAGAAATGACTATCCCAACCTTTCTCCAGTGGAAGCCAGAGATAAAGAGATCCTGGGTGAGTAGGCCAGAGAGGTCAGTTTCCTATCCCAGAGCAAGGCAGAAAAATCTGGAGAGTTAGGGGAGTTGAAACCAGTATAGCAAGTTTGGAATATCATTAGAATTGACTATATTGCTTTTTTACAATATTACAGGAATCTCTCATTTTTTTAAAACTTATGAGTTCTCTTTAGTGCATCTGGGTTTTAATATAATTGAATAGAAGAATATTGTTTAGAAGGGGGAAATTCTAGAATAACTTCTAAAAATTACAAGTTCCTAATTAACATGAAGCCTCAGAATTAGAAATAATATGGGCCGGCCCGGTGGCGCACTGCTATAGTGCGCCGCTTGGGAAGTGCGGTGGCGCTCCCGCCGAGGGTTCGGATCCCACATACAGACCGGCC
>NW_007731848.1:122757-129791 GCF_000696425.1 Galeopterus variegatus
TTTTTTTTTTTTTTTTTTTTTTTTTTTTGTCCTTTTTGAGACCAGCTGCACTGCACTCAGCCAGTGAGCACTGTGAGCGCACCAGTCATCCCTATATTGGATCCGAACCTGCTGTGGGAGCGCTGCTGCGCTCCCAGCACCGCACTCTCCTGCGTGCACCACGGGCTCGGCCCAACTGTGAAATTTTTTGAAAAATATATTTTTATGGCCTAATTTTTAACTTTTTTGTAAAATTGCCTGAATGTTTCTTCAAAACTACTTTTTTTTTTTTGGTTATAAATTCGAAATTGTTAAGCCATGAATGGACTTTTCTCTGTACAGGAAGCTTATTCAAATGCAAGTAATAGGTTTTTTGTTTGTTTGTTTTTACCGTGAAGTTGTTTGAGTTCCTTGTATATTCTGGATTATTAATCCTCTGTCAAGTGTATGGTTTGCAAATATTTTCTCCCATTCAGTAGGTTGTCTTTTCATTCTGTTGATTGTTTTCTTTGCTGTGAAGAAGGTTTTTAGGATGATATAATCCCATTTGTTTATTTTTTCTTTTGTTGCTTGTGCTTTGGGGATTTTATTCATAAAGACTTTGCCCAATCCTTTGTCCTGAAGTGTTTCCCCTATGCTTTCTTCTAGGAGTTTTATAGTTTCAGGTGTCAGGATTGCTTCTTAGGGCTCCAACCAACTTGTGACCCTGATGATTGTAAAATTGGAATGTAAGAGGGTTTAAATTTTTTTACATTTGTAAATTAGTACAGCCATTATGGAAAACAATATGGAGGTTTCTAAAACAACTACAGATAGAACTACTATACAATCCAGCAATCCCACTTCTGGGTATATATCCAAAGGAATGGAAATCATCATGTTGAAGGGATACCTGCACTCCCATGTTCATTGCAGCTCTGTTTACAACAGCCAAGTTATGGAGCCAACCTAAATGTCCATCAATGGAAAACTGGATAAGGAAAATGTGGTATATTTACACAGTGGTATACTACTCAGCCATAAAAAAGAATGAAATACTGCCATTCACAGCAACATAGATGAGCTTGGAGAAAATCATGTTAAGTGAAATAAGCCAGGAACAGAAAGAAAAATACTGCATGTTCTCATTCATAAGTGGGAGCTAAAAAACAAACAAAAACAAACCATAATAAAACACTGAACTTTCAGGAGAGAACAGACCTATGGTTACTAGAGGTGGGAAAGGGGGTGCGGGGATAGGCAGTTATTGGGTAAGGGACACAAAACATAATTACGATTTGTGATAATGAACATGCTAATAATATTGATTTGGCCATCACATACTGTACACAACTGTCAACTCTGTACCCCATAAATATGTATAAATAAAAATAATTTTAAAAAATTCAAGTGATAGTAACACTTCATTAAGAAATAAAAAATCGGAGGCAAGTGCTAAACCAGAAGGGATGCTAGAACAAAAGGCATAAACAGGATTGCCTCAAAAGCTAAGACTTATAGTCATTTCAGTATTCACTAGAAGGTATAAGTCATCAAATTGGTAATTATCTAAGATGACAAAGACACTGGTACTCTTTATTCTTTGACCATGTCCACACATCAAATCATGTTACTGGAAAAAGAATCACTTTAAATTTTTTTTTCCTATTATAATGGTTGATCATTATGTTTAATGGGAAAATGTTTGCAAAAAAGTGGATCAAACCATCAAGGAGCATGCCAGTTTGAGGTAGAGACAACCCCCCCACCAAGTTTGATGTCTAGAGATTTTGTGTTCTTAAGGAAATGGACCTCTTTGCCTTATCTGTTTGGGAACTAAGAGTTTAATCAGTGCTGTGACCACCAAGGTCTGATGTCCTCTAAATTTCTGTGTTTGTTATTCTATTCAGTAGTAATTTGGGATTTGAATTGTTCATATCAATATTTTTAGAATGTGAAATTTCTCAAGTTACAGAAGACGCAAACTTAAAATCGATTACTAAAGAATGAGATTTTCCACTACAGGTATCTGGGGTTTAAAATCTCATGGTGTACATATTGAAAGACAAATCATATACTACAAATTGTTAGTCTTTGAAACTCACCTCAGGTTAAGTCACTGATATATAGAATAAACACATCCAGTACTAACTTCTGCAGATTTTTTCTTCAGATCACACGAATTTATATTCAGTTTACTGGATTTATATTCATCTCCACCTTTTATGTCAGTCACTTTTTCCATTTCTATTATTTCTAACACTACCTAAGAACATAGACATTAGTAGTTTATTAAAGCAATTTCACTCAGAATCACTCCTATAGAACAAATAACCATGAAGACCAACGAAAAGAAAACAGGAAAAGTAGAGTTCCTTAAGTCATTTTCAGACCTAGTGCCTAATTTTTATTGGTTTTATTGCCTCCTATTCAATGTCTCATTTTGACTTTGTACACATGAACCAGTGGTTATTTTTATGATTAGTGTAATAGAGAGAGAGAAGATATTATCATTTCTTCTGATGCTATACTACATAATGCACAGCCTGAAGATTTATAAAAGTGTGTGGGGGGGGGCAATGGGGTAAAAAGGAGAGTAGGAAAAGAGAATATTTAAAAGAGAAGAGGAAGTTGTTTTTTGGCCAAAATAATGGGGGAATATTACAGAATTTCACTAACAACTTTCAAGTGGGAAGAAAATTTTAGGGATACTGGGGAATACAAGTAGAAATGTTTCCTTCCCTTCTTGATTATTTATTCGAACTATCTAAAATCTCACCATTAATGACTCAGTCACTGAATCTGTAAGACTTTGGGTTTTCTAAGTCAGTAGCATGTAGTCTTGAGAGACTAGCTCTCCAAACCTTAGCAACTAACTCTGGAATGGGACTCAGCTTTTCTGCAGTTCTAATCATAGCTAAAAGGATTAGAATAAAAATAACTACATATGGCACATAAAACATCATACAAAGATTTGGTTTCTGTTGTTCTCACAGCCTCTTTAACTTGGTCAGTATATAGTCCTACCCTCACTTGCTTCCCATTACCATAGAAATATTCTCTATACATGTTTTAGACCTTCTGAGAGCAAAATGCTGAATTGATAAACATGGACTAAATTTCTGGCGGAGAAGAAGAGAGGGGCACCAAAAGGTAGAGATGTGAAAGTTCCAAAGATAAATTTGGCCACCTTCTAAATTTTGCATACAGATTCATTGTCAGGTTCTGATGTCATGGGCTGCTTACCATAGTATTAAGCCATATTGAGAAAATAGGGCTTCCAATGATTGGCTTGACCTATTTTAGTCATATGCAATTGTAATTTCCATTTTGTTTTGCAGCCTCAGTTTCTGATGTGATTTCTGCAGTGAGGCCCACAAGAGATTTTAGCATCTGAATTTTTGGTATCAAAGCTTATATGAATGGTTACCTATTTTAGGATAAAATTCTTAGTATTTCTAAAATATAATAATTATATTTTAACAGTGAAATTTTTGACTATACATAAAATATATAATAGTATATTTAAAATGTTATATAAATAATAATTTTATTTTTAATAAAAACATTTTTAGTAGTATAATTAATATGTTACAGAGGTTCAAATATGCTGAGCTTTCTTTAGAGTAGTTGTTCCTGGAATCTATTTTTTCCATTCTTTTGCTTTTAATATATTGTGTCCCTATGTTAAAAGTGGATTATGTGTAGACAAATATGCTGAGCTTTCTTTAGAGTAGTTGTTCCTGGAATCTATTTTTTCCATTCTTTTGCTTTTAATATATTGTGTCCCTATGTTAAAAGTGGATTATGTGTAGACAAATATGCTGAGCTTTCTTTAGAGTAGTTGTTCCTGGAATCTATTTTTTCCATTCTTTTGCTTTTAATATATTGTGTCCCTATGTTAAAAGTGGATTATGTGTAGACAAATATGCTGAGCTTTCTTTAGAGTAGTTGTTCCTGGAATCTATTTTTTCCATTCTTTTGCTTTTAATATATTGTGTCCCTATGTTAAAAGTGGATTATGTGTAGACAAATATGCTGAGCTTTCTTTAGAGTAGTTGTTCCTGGAATCTATTTTTTCCATTCTTTTGCTTTTAATATATTGTGTCCCTATGTTAAAAGTGGATTATGTGTAGACAAATATGCTGAGCTTTCTTTAGAGTAGTTGTTCCTGGAATCTATTTTTTCCATTCTTTTGCTTTTAATATATTGTGTCCCTATGTTAAAAGTGGATTATGTGTAGACAAATATGCTGAGCTTTCTTTAGAGTAGTTGTTCCTGGAATCTATTTTTTCCATTCTTTTGCTTTTAATATATTGTGTCCCTATGTTAAAAGTGGATTATGTGTAGACAAATATGCTGAGCTTTCTTTAGAGTAGTTGTTCCTGGAATCTATTTTTTCCATTCTTTTGCTTTTAATATATTGTGTCCCTATGTTAAAAGTGGATTATGTGTAGACAAATATGCTGAGCTTTCTTTAGAGTAGTTGTTCCTGGAATCTATTTTTTCCATTCTTTTGCTTTTAATATATTGTGTCCCTATGTTAAAAGTGGATTATGTGTAGACAAATATGCTGAGCTTTCTTTAGAGTAGTTGTTCCTGGAATCTATTTTTTCCATTCTTTTGCTTTTAATATATTGTGTCCCTATGTTAAAAGTGGATTATGTGTAGACAAATATGCTGAGCTTTCTTTAGAGTAGTTGTTCCTGGAATCTATTTTTTCCATTCTTTTGCTTTTAATATATTGTGTCCCTATGTTAAAAGTGGATTATGTGTAGACAAATATGCTGTAATCTTGCTATTTTTTTATTTAGACAAACTTTGCCTTTTAATTAGAGTGTATAGGCCATTTTATTTTAATATAATTATCAACAGGGTTGAATTTAAAACTACCATATTCCTTTTTATTTTTCCCATTTTTCCTCTTCTGCATTGAGGATTTTTGTTTGTTTTTGTTTTTTTGATGTAACTAATTTATAGAATTCCACTTTACCTCCACTAATGGCTTACTATCTTCACTAGTAGCTCATTGTTTCATTTTTAGTAATTTCTATGGGTTTTGCAAAATGATTTTTTTCTATACTTATCACACTCTATCTTCAAATAATATTATACCAGATTTTATAATGTAAGAATTCCCCCCACTCTTTTGCTCTTTTCATCCATTTTGCTTCTATACATTACAAACCTCACAATATGTTATTATTTTTGCTGGAAACAATCAATTATCTTTTAAATACATTTTTAAATGCTAAATATCAGTTTTTTACATTTACCTACATTTTATTATTTCTGGTATGTTTCATTTCTTTATGTAGATGCAAATTTCTATCTAGTTTCATTTTCCTTCCATATTTGGTGTCATGTTCTTCCTGAAGAACATCTTTTATCATTTCAAGTAGTGACAGTCCTCTGATGATGAATTTGCTAAGCTATTTCTTTTTTCTTTAAAATTAATAAAGGTTTTATTTTTCCTTTGTTTTAGAAAGGCATATTTGCTAGGATATAGACTTCCATGTGGATAGATTTTTTTTTCTTTCTTTCAGCATTTAAAAGTCTTTCTATTTTCTATTGGCTTACATTGTTCTGACAAGTGTATGACAGGTGAATCCTTATTTTTGATCCTCTCTCTTTTTTATGTTTTTTATTCCTTTGGTTGCCTTAAAAATTTTCATTTTAATGCTTGTTTTCGGAAATTTATGATTTGCTTTGGTTTTCTTTGTGTTTATCTTACTTGGGACTTGTTGAGTTTTTAGATCTGTTAAGTATATAGTTTTCATCAAATGTGGCAAATTCAGGGCCATTATTTCTTTACATATTTTTTTAGTTCATTCTGCCCCTCCTGTTTGACTCCTATTACAACTATGATAGATCCCTTGTATGAGTCCACAGAACACTGAAGCTTTGTTTATTTTACTTTTATATTATTAGTCTCTTTTTCTTTTTGGTATCTTTACACTTAGTTCCCATTTATTTCATTATGAATGAAGTGAAACAATTTTCTAAATGATTACAGGTCTTTTATTATAGATTCCCTGTTTCTTTCCTTTGTTCATTATCTCNTATGGCAGACACATCTTTTTCTTAAATTGCCAGAGCATTTTCATTTACTAAATGGGAATATTCTAAAGTGTGTAGGAAAATATTATATGTTACCTGATCGGTAACATTATAAACTGCTCAAATAATTTTAGATCGCATTGAATTGACTCTATTACCCTTTCATCTGCTTCATCCTCCAATAGGAATGTTTTTTCTAAACTAAGTGCCTTACTACTTATGCTGTCTTTCAAAATATTCTTTTTCCAAATACCATTTCATTATTGATCTCTAGTTCTGTTATGGTCAGAGACTGTATTTTGCATTACTTTGGTCTTTTAAAACTTGTTGAGGGGCCGGCCCGGTGGCACACTGCTATAGTGCACCGCTTGGGAAGCGCGGCAGCGCTCCCGCCGAGGGTTCGGATCCCACATACAGACCGGCCGCTCACTGGCTGAGCGAGGTGCGGACGCAACACCGAGGGTTGCGATCCTGTTGCCGGTCCCGGTCCGGTACGGGCGCAACACTGAGGGCTGCGATCCGCTGCTGGTCACGAAAAAAGACAAAAAAAAAAAAAAAAACTTGTTGAGATTTGTTTGGTGGCCCAGAATGTGGCCCACATGAAACTCAAATGTTTGTGTTATTCTGTAGAACGTTCTGTAAGTATGAAATATGTCTGTTTAATGATGTTGCTCACATCTTTATAACCCTACTCATTTCGTGTCTGTATGTATGAAGAACTGCTGAAAGGGAAAGTTGAAACATGAAGGTAAATTTGCCCATTTCTCTTTTCAGTTTTGTCAGTTTTTGCCTCATGTACTTTGAAGTCCTAACAGCATGTATAAACACTTAGGATAGTTAGCTTTTCTTGTCCCACTTTTAATGGACACGTTTATGATTATGAAATAATCCCTATTAGTCCCTGCTAATGTTCTTTGTTTTAAATCTATTTCATCTGGTATTAAAATAAGCCACTTGAGCTTTCTTTAGAGTAGTTGTTCCTGGAATCTATTTTTTCCATTCTTTTGCTTTTAATA
>NW_007731848.1:130307-142942 GCF_000696425.1 Galeopterus variegatus
TCTAAATGATTACAGGTCTTTTATTATAGATTCCCTGTTTCTTTCCTTTGTTCATTATCTCGTTAGGTTGCTTATCTTCTCTTCTACATTTAAGAAATTAGCTCTTTGTTATATATATTAGAAATTCTATATCTCTTAATTTCATTTGTGAAATATATGTGGATATTTCCATACAGAAGTTTACAATTTTTTCATGTATTCAGATGTATTATTATTTTCCTTTATGAATTCTAAGTCTCCCATCCTACCTGGAAAGGCCTATCGTACTCAAAGAAATGAAGATTCTCCATTTTCTTTCTTATATTTTGTTTATTTTTATTTTTAAGCTTAAAATTTTGATTTATCTGGAATTTATTTGTTTTTAGGGAGTGAAATATCAAGGCTTTTTCCCATATTAATGGCTAGTTGCTCTAATACCACTTCCTACATAATCCATCCTTCTACCCTTTGATAATACTATCACTGGAACTAGGATTAGGTTTACCTGTGAGTTAGATAAGAAAAATAAAAGTGGCTTAAACAAGAAAAAAAATTGTTTTTCTCTTATAATGGAGGCTTATAGCTAGGGCTTGTACAGTAACTGTATACCATTGAGTCTTCAGAACATAAACTAACATAACTGTATACCATTGAGTCTTCAGAACATAGCTCAGTGATCCACCACCTCTAAAATATTGTGCTTAAAAAGCTCAAAGAAAATGTGGACCTAAATGTGGTGGTATTTTGTCCAAGCTGGTTTTATTTGTATGCCAAGAAGATAGGGAAAGGATATAGAAATAAATTATATTTTAAAGAAGTTCCCAAAAGCTGCCAAATAATACCTTTCCTTAAAATTAGCCAAAACTTAGTCACATGGATACACATATGTCCAAAAGATGCTCAGAATAGTATAATTTACTCTGTGCATGCATGTGCCCACTAAAAATTGTACAACTATTGAAGAAGGCAACCATGACTATTATCAGGAAACTGGTGGTCTCTGCAAACCCCCAGTATGATACCGTCAAACCAATATATTCTCTGTATCTGGACTATTGCATTCACTCACCTCACTGTTACTGTGCAAACGTTATTATTTTTTAATTAACATATACTTACTATGTCTTTATATCAAGTAAGGTTAGGCTCAATACCACTTCTTTCAAGATTTTTCAGGTTTGTGTTGGTTTTCCTATATGTTCATTTAGATCAACTGCACAACCCATAACAACTGATATGTTTTTTATATAGAATTTTTATTGAAAAGATACTTACTTCTTTGAAGAAAATACCTTAATAAATTCTTTGGAGATAGCTGAGTTACTGCAGCACACTGAGACATCAGAAACAGGAAGGTTCCCCTTGTACAACAAAGAAGATTTGGGACTCTTTCTTAAAAATAAATTTTATTGTATATATTTAAGGTATACGGCATGATATTATGGGATGCATATATATAGTAAAAAGGTTATTGTAGTGAAGCAAATTAACATATCCATCATCTCACAGTTATCCTTTTTTTGTTATTGTGACAAGAGCAGCTAAACTCTACTTAATATGGCATTAGTCCATTTCTGTCACTTATTATGTAATACCTGAAACTGAGTAATTTATAAAGAAATGAAATTTATTTCTTACAGCAGTGGAGGCTGGGAAGTTCAAGGTCCAGGGAACACATCTACTGGGCCTTCTTCATGGGGGCTCTGAACAGGTTCCCTCAGTGACACAGGGTATTGATGGATCTTGGACATGACTGGAACCATCTTGGATGTGACCGGAGCCATTTTACACACACTCAGCACAAAATGTCTGCCAGCCTTTCCCTTATGAGAAACCTCATGGTTTATGAGAAATAGAAACTCCTCCACACCAGCACCAAACCCCTCCCTGATTATGTCAGCCTTCCTTACAACCTATATAAGCCCTCCCACACTGACACCAATTGCTGCTCTCCATTTTGAGTGCAGCCTGGTGGATTCCTTTCCTTTAATAAAGCTTGATTGGTACCCAGCATTTCAGCTCACTTTCTTTCATTTTGGTGCTGATACCCAGGAAGGGTCCTGGCCAGAATCTTCGGATGATCCCCTCTCTTGGGTTGATTGGCCCCCCGGCTACCCTTCACAGACCTGTCGAACCAGGTACCTCTGGGACTCTCTCCTTTTGCCATTTCAGATCAACGCATCCACCATAAGCCTCAATTCAGGGTGAGTCAGTGGGTCTGTCCTATTTCTACGGGTTTCCCTGACTACTTTCTATGACTACTGTCTACTTCCTGAAGACCAGGCACCTGGCCGAGGCAACCCCTCTCATGCCCCCCAGCTAGAGAAGGATGCTCCTCTATCCAGTTGTTGGATCCTCTCTTGAAAATAAGGTGCACACCAACAAGGACGCTCCTTGATGTTACCCTTCTTCTACTGGGACTGTTCACCTCCTTTCTCACCCTCTAAATGGGATCCTCACAATCCAAACTGCCATGCTCTACACTTCTAGGCTGTCTCCTGGCCAATTTACAACCTCTTGACCTCCAGGGAGACATTAAACCCAAACACCTCATTTTCTACCGCAATCAGGTTTGGCCTAAATACAAACTAGACAATGGATCCCAAAGGCTAGAAAATGGCACTTTCGATTTTGATACTCAGAGACCTAGACAACTTTTATCACTGAAGCAGCAAAGCTGCAGAGATTCCTTATGTTCAAGCCTTCTTCTATCTCTGATCACGTACTTCTCTCTGTCAAAACTGTCCTACATCTCAAACTCTCCTAGCTCATGCCCTACCTCCCCTTCTGGACTCTGATCAAGCTTTTGATCCATCAGACCACTCTGCTCCCTGACCACCTCCTTACACTCCAGATCCTCCCGATCTAGACACTCACCAAAATGGCAAAAGCTGTAGAGATTCCTTGTTCAGGCCTTCTCCTATCTCTGAACGGGTACTTCTCTCTGTCAAAACTGTCCTACATCTCAAACTCTCCTAGCTCATGCCCTACCTCCCCTTCTGGACTCTGATCAAGCTTTTGATCCATCAGACCACTCTGCTCCCTGACCACCTCCTTACACTCCAGATCCTCCACCAGCCCCTTCACCTTTTTTCTCTTTTTACCATACCTGGTCTCAAAATGCTCATTCTCAGCCACCCAATCCTTCTCCTTCTTCCCCTTCATCAGGTGGCAATCCTGCCTCAGCTCCAGCTCCTTTATACCCCCTCCATGAAGAGGCTGGGATGGAGGGAATTGTCTGGGTCTGTATCCCCTTTCTCTTTCCAGTCTCTCCCAAATCAAAAAATGACTGGGATCTTTCCAGTGCAACCCAGACATATATCTTAAGGAATTCAGATATCTCACCCAGTCTTATGATCTCATCTGGCATGATATGTTTCTGATTCTCACTACTTCTTTGTCCCCCAAGGACAGGGAGCAGGAGGTCTAGATAACAGCCCAACAACAGGCAGACCAGGTACATGCCCCAAATATTAGGTGGCCTGTGGGAGCCGTTGCCATCCCTTGCATGGATCCAAATTGGGACTACAAGGCCAGCCACCAGGACTGGGATCTCTGGGATAATATGATCATACACCTACTTCATGGCCTCCAAAAGGCTACCTACAAGTCAGTCAATTATGACAAGCCTAGAAAAATCACACAGAGATCCACCAAAAATCCCAGTGAGTTCCTAAGCCTCTTTGAGCCTTTACATAAATATACCTGTATAGACCCAAACTCCCCTTCAGGCATGGCCCTCTTATACTCTCATTTTATTACCCGATCATACCTGATATTCAGAAAAAACTAAAAAAAACTTGAGGATGGTCCAAATATGACCCAACAGGACCTCCTCAATGCAGCTTTCAAGGTTTTTAACAATAGGGAGGAAAAGGAGAAGAAGGATTGTTACAAAAGAGATCAGGCCAATATACCAACTCCTGGCTAATGCTATCTGAGGCTCACATACCCCTAAGCCGGTTGCCCCCAGGGGTGAGCCATCCAGGAACTGCTCCAAATGTGGTCAACTGGGCCACTGGGTATAGGCCTGTCCTAGCCCCAGGCTCCCTCCTGGGCCCTGTCCTCACTGCAAACAGCTAGGTCACTGGGGGGTTGACTGTTCCACTCACCAGAGAGGGAGTGGCCCAGTCCCTAACCCACAACCTTTAGCTCCACAGCCATCCCTACCAGAGCTCCTTGGCTTTGCCCAGGAGGAGGACTGACTATGTCCAGGGCCCAAGGCCCCCATGGAGATCACCATGCATGAGCCCAGGGTAACTCTCCTCATAGTAGGTAAGCTGATCTCTTTTGTCATTGGTACAGGGGCCACTTACTCTACCCTTTCTGAATATGCAGGACCAACAACCCCATCCTCTATCACAATAGCAGGGGTCACAGGATCAGAATACCATCCATGGATCACTCAACCCCTTTCCTGCACCCTATATCACACCCAATTCACACACAAATTTTTAATAATGCTTCAATTCCCAGCCCCCTTTCTGGGACAAGACATTCTTTCCTAATTCAAAGCTACCCCTACACTAAACACTTTAACTCCAACTACAATACTGTTACAGGCTGCCCCAGACCTAGCCCCTGAGGCTTCCACCTTCCTCTTACCCTTGGACAAGGTTAATCCCATAGTATGGGACACTTCTTCTCCCTCCATTGTTATGCACCATTCCCCTATCCTTGTTAAATTGTGGAATCCCTCTTTGTTCCTTAATGTCCCACAATACCCCATCGCTAACAAACACCTAATAGGCTTAAAACACAAACTCCTTCCTTCTCATCTCTTATGGCCTACCCACTCTCTTTTTAATACACCCATCCTTCTGGTTATAAAGCCTAATGGCTCATACCATTTAGTTCTAGACCTCAAGGCCATTAATGTAGTTGTTTTACCCATAATCCCAATCTTTTCTAACCCCTATACTCTTCTATCCACAATCCCAAAAACAACCTGTTTCTTCTCTGTACTTGACCTCAGAGATGCCTTTTTTCTATCCCCTTACAGCATTCCTGTCAAAACCTGTTCACCTTCACTTGGACTGATCCTGACACATGTCATTCCCAACAATTCATCTGGACAGCTCTACCTCAGGGATTTCGGGATAGCCCCCACTTCTTCAGCCAGGCCTTAGCTCAAGACTTAACTGAACTTCCTCCCGCCCCAACCTTTAGCACTTTAATACAATATGTGGATGACCTCCTCCTTGGTAGCCCCTCCTATGAGGATTCACAGACCCACACTGTTGCTCTCCTTAATTTCCTGGCCTCTCAGGGATATTGAGTGTCCCCCAGCAAGGCCAAAATTTCTTCTTCAGTCACCTATTTGGGCATCCACCTCAGCCCCAACACCAGAGAAATAAGGGTGGATCACAAGAGTTTAATTTCTGAACTACCAACTCCTCCCACAAAAAGTGAAATTCTCTCTTTCCTGGGGCTTGCAGGGTATCTTTGCCTATGGATTCCCAACTTTGGTGTGTTAGCAAACCACTTTATGAGGCAGCCAAAGGGGATCCTGCCATTCCCTTAGATGTCACAAAGCCTATTCATTCTCCCTTCCAGCGGTTGAAAGCTGCTCTCCTTACAGCCCTGGCTCTTTCTTTCCCAAACTTATCCCATCCATTTGTCCTAAACATCAGTAAAAGCCAGGGATTGGCAGTTGGGGTTTTGGGACAAGAGGCAGGAGATATCTTCTCCCCTGTTGCATACCTTTCCAAACAATTGGACACCACGGCTTGAGGATGGGCTCCCTGTTTATGAGCCTTGGCAGCAGCCATCCTTCTAGCACAACAAAGCTCTAAACTAACTTTTGGACAACAGTCATTTGTCCCCCCATCATCTTCAAGACCTTCTCAGCCATAAGGCCATGTCAATTCTCTCCCCTTCCCGCCTACAATTTATCCACTTACCTTCATTGAAAATTCCCTGTTCTCCTTTAAACCTTCCCCTCCCTTAAATCCAGCCACTCTCATCCCAAAACACTCTTGACACTTAGAACATAATTGCATGGAGGCTTTAAACCTCTTTCTCCATCCCTTTCCACACATCTCCCCACATCCCATTATGCGGCCCAAGCATACATGGTACATAGATGGGAGTGCCACCTCCACCCGTGCCCCCCAGGCAGGTTATGCCATAGTAAATCTAACACAAACTATTGAGGCTGCTCCCCTCCCCTCTAACATCACTTCCCAACAGGCAGAACTCATTGCCCTCACCCACACTCTCACTCTGGCAAGTAAGAAACAAGTCAATATATACACTGACTCTAAGTATGCTTACCACATCCTACACTCCTGTGTAGCCATATGGAAGGAGAGAGGATACATGACCACTCAGGAGGGCCCACCCATAAAAAAAAATTGACATCTTATCAAGATACTTCTTGAGGCTGCACAACTCCCAAAGGAGGTTGGGGTAATACACTGCAGAGGACACTAAACCTTCAACAACCCCATAGCCCAGGGAAACTAACTGGCAGATCTAACTGCAAAACAGACTGCTGAATCACCAGGCCCCCACTCTTCCTCTTCTGCTCAGGTCCTTCTCATGGCCCTTATGCCCTTACCCCAATACACACCTCAAGAAATACAACACCTCCAACAGTTGGGAGCCCAAAAGAAGGACAACTGGTATACTCTCTCCCATTGCCATGTCCTCCCTACCACACAAACTGAGCAAGTCCTTTTAGATTTCCATAATTCAGTTCATATAGGCTATGAACCCATAATACACCTTCTTCAGTCCTTATATTACTCTCCCCCCATGGCCAAGTTACTCAAAATTGTCCTTTGTGTGTTTGTTGCTCCAATCAAGATGGCCTCCAAGTTCAGTCCTTTCCCACCCACCAGGCTAGAGGATACACCCCTGGCCAGGACTGTCAAATTGACTTCACTCACATGCCCCCCCCCCACAAAAGGACACGCTATCTTCTAACCTTAGTAGATACCTTTTCAGGTTGAGTTGAGGCTTTTCCCTGCACTTCAGAAGATGCTACAGCAGTAACGAATGCTCTCACCTCAGAAATCATCCCTCATTTTGGCTTGCCCACTAGCCACCAATCTGATAATGGCCAAGCATTTATTTCCCAGATTACACAATTCACAGCACAGGCATTATATACCAAATGGAACTTAAATATACCATATCGGCCTCAGTCATCAGGCAAAGTAGAAAAAGCCAATCACCTCATAAAAACACACCTCACCAAGCTGTCCATGGAACTTCACCTCCCTTGGACCCAGCTTTTCCCTCTAGCACTCACTTGCTTGTGAGCTGCCCCCCACAAACCCACTGGCCTCAGCCCCTTCAAGCTTATGTATGGTAGGCCCCTCACTCTCACACCTCTCCCTTCCATCTCATCTCCTTTAGGCTGGTATCTCCCTACTCTTTCACTCATTAGGGATCTTCTTCAGGAACAGGCCAACCTTCTATTACCTCATCCTTTCCCCACCACCCCCTCAGACTTTAAACTGAGCCTGGGACAGCAAGTGTATATTAAAACCCGAATCCAAAAGCCCCTCTCGCCATGTTGGGAAGGGCTTTATACAGTACTTCTCACCACCCCCACAGCAGCAAAAGTACTAAGAAAGGCCCCTTGGTATCATTTATCCTTGGTAAAACTAGCACCTGAGACTTTACCCAAAGAATCTGTTAATGCCAAGCCAGAAGGGTCCCTCTGCTCAACCCCCAACTTGATATCTTCTTACACTTTGTCCAATTTAGGGCCCACAAAATTGAAAATCTCCAGGACCTCTGCTCTTCCCTCAATCCCATAAGGAGTATGATCTTTCCCCTGGAGATTATCCTCTCACTCTTGCAGGCCCGCTCCATGTCCTTCACACAGGAGCTTCTCCAAGACTGGTCCCGACCTGCCACCTCCAGTGTTGAAGACATCCTTGAGAGGGTAACTGAATTAGCCTGGCAGGGCGCCCTCTGCTATTAGGCAGATGAGGTTACCCTCTACTCCTTTGTCCTACTATGCACCCTCTCAACCTCTCAGTCCCTGAATGCTTGCCTTTTCTCTTCCTCCTGCTTCTTTTCCTAACAGAGACATATGCTACACCCTGTTCACAATGTATAATCAAGGTCTTGGTGGGTGGAAGGACACTTTCCAATCTCCCAGGTCTGCCACCCAGAATCCTCGGGGGAACCCTACAGGACACATTCACATCCCTGACATATGTTCCCACAACATGGTATGACCAGACAACTGCCACATCATGTTCTTACAGGGGTAAAAACTACTGGATAGCTCTTTCCAAAGGGGATTCTGCTAGAGTCCAGTGCTCCCCCCTGACAAAACATTTCTACTTCACCGAAACCACTATAGCAATGGGGGAGGACTTCAGGACAAAACACGTTGGACCCATAACCATGATGGGACTCATCCTTCTTCTTGGTCCCTGCCTCTTTTGGTGTCTGTCTAATTTCTTACAGGAACATATGCAGGCTTTCACCAACCAAAAGGTTGCCAAATTGTTTCTGGGAAGAGGATATGAGCCCCTGAGAACCATCAACCCTTCCCCAGAAGAATACGGCCTCCCCATATGAAACCAATACCCTGTCACCTAATTGTTTATATATATATATATATCTTTGCCCATCTCCAGCAGGAAATAA
Organism: Galeopterus variegatus; assembly: GCF_000696425.1. Taxonomy (NCBI): domain Eukaryota; kingdom Metazoa; phylum Chordata; class Mammalia; order Dermoptera; family Cynocephalidae; genus Galeopterus; species Galeopterus variegatus. The sequence goes on from NW_007731848.1 coordinate 138,903, forward strand.
CTTCAGTAGAATGAGACTTTCACTCCTTTTCCCTTCTCCCTATACTTAAAAGGCAGGAATGATGGATCCTGGAAGTGACCAGCACCATCTTGGACGTGACCAGCACCATTTTACACACACTCAGCACAAAATGTCCACCAGCCTTTCCCTCACGAGAAACCTCATGGTTTCTGAGAAATAGAAACTCCTCCACACCAGCACCAAGCCCCTGCCTGATTATGTCAGCCTTCCTTACAGCCTACATAAGCCCTCCCACCCTGACACCGGTTGCTGCTCTCTATTTTGAGTGCTGCCCAGCAGATTCCTTTCCTTTAATAAAGCTTGATCAGTATCTGGCATTTTGGCTCACTTTCTTTCAGGTATCACATGGCAAGAATTGTAAGAATGCTCTCATGTGGTCCTCATGAAGCCACCAGTCCATACTCATTATAACTCATTGTGCCACAAATGGATTAATCCATTCACAAAGACACAGTCTTTATAATGCAACCACCTCCAACAGGCACTACCTTTCAAATATCATGATCAGATTTCCCATTTTTTTAACACTGGCACAGTGGGGATCAAGTTTCCAACACATGAACTTTTGGGGGACACATTTGACCCATAGGAAGCATGAATCCCATATACAGTAGTACAACTTTATTCCTATAGTCCTTATGTTATACATTAGACCTCTAGATTAATTCATCATACATATTTGCTTCTTTGCATCCTCTGGCCTACATCTCCCCATTCCCACCCCCACCACCCACTCCTAGTAAACACTCTTTTGTTCTCTGTTTTTGTGTATTTGAAATCTTTTCTTAAGATTCCACATTTAAGTGGAATTATGCACCATTTTTCTTTCTGTGTCTGGTTTATTTCACTCGGCATAATGTGTTTCAAGGTCATCCATGTTATGGCAAATGGCAAGTTCTCATTTTTTTTCATTTTTTAATTGAAACAATTGATTATACGTATTTATGGAGTACAGAGTTGACTATCATTATTTGTGTACAATATGTGAGGGTAATCAATGTTATTACCATGATCATTATTACAAATCATAATTATTCTTAATGTCCCTTACCCTCTCCCTAACTCTATCCCTTCCACCTTTCCCACCAATTTAACTACAGGTCTGTTTTCTCCTTCTGAAAGTTCAATGTATTATTGTGGTCTGTCTTTCTTTTTCTTTCTTTCACCCTTTCTTCCTTCCTTCCTTCCATCCTTCCTTCCTTCCTTTCTTCCATCCTTCCTCTTTTTTCTTTCTTTCCTTCCTTCCTTCTTCCTTACTTCCTTCCTTCTTTCTTAGCCCACACTTATGAGTGATAACATGAAGTATTTCTTTCTGTGCCTGGCTTATTTCACTTAACATGATTTTATCCAAGCTCATCCATCCATGTTGCTGTGAATGGCAGAATTTCATTCTTTTTTATGGCTGAGTAGTATCCCACTGTGTAAATGAACCACATTTTCCTTATCTGGTCATCCATTGATGCACATTTAGGTGGGTTCCATATCTTGGCTACCGTAAATAGAGCAGCAATGAACATGGATAGAGGTATCCCTCCGACATGATGATTTCCATTCCCTTGGGTTTATAGCCAGAAGTGAGATTGCTGGATTGTATGGTAGTTCTATCTATAGTTGTTTGAGAAACCTCCATACTGTTTTCCATATGGCTATACTAATTTACAGTCCCAACAACAATGTAGAAGAGTTCCCCTTTCTCCACGTCCTTACCAGCATTTGTTATTCTCAGTCTTTTTGGTAGTAGCTAGTCTAGCTGGGGTGAGATGATATATCTCAATGTGGTTTTGATTTGCATTTCCCAGATGATTAGTGATGTTGAGCATTTTTTCATGTACCTGTTGGCTATTTGAATATCTTCCTTTGAAAAATGTCTCTTCAGCTCAATTGCCCATTTGTTAATTGGATTATTTGGTTTTTTTACTATTAAGTTGTTTGAGTTCCTTATATACTTGGGATATTAATCCATTGTCAGATGTACAGTTTGCAAATGTTTTATCCCATTCTGTAGGTTATCTTTTCACTCTATTGATTATTTCCTTTACTGTGCAGAAGGTTTTAAGTCTGATATAATCCCATTTGTTTATTTTTTCTTTTGTTGCCTGTGCTTTTGGGGTCTTATTCATAAAGTCTTTTCCAGTCCTACTTCCTCAGGTGTTTTCCGTATGCTTTCTTCTAGTCGTTTTATAGTTTCAGGTCTTATACTTAAGTCTTTAATCCATTTTGAGTTTATTTTAGTATATGCAAGAGGTACAGGTTTAATTTCATTCTTCTCCATGGGATGAATCCCACTTGATCATGTTGTATAATTTTTTTGATGTGTTGCTGTATTCTGATTGCTAGTATTTTGTTAAGGATTTTTGTGTTTATGTTCACCAGAGATATTGGCCTGTAATTTTCTTTTTTTGTTGTGTCTCTGTCTTGTTGTGGTAGCAGGGTGAACTCGTGCAGTTTTTGTTTGTCTGGGAAATGCACTATTTGTCCCTCATTTCTGAAGGATAGCCTTACTGGATACAGTATTCTTGGCTGGCAGTTTTTTCTTTCAGTGTTTTGAATATAACATCCCATTTTCTTCTGGCCTGTAGCGTTTCAGTTGTGAAGTCTGCTGTTAGTCTGATAGGGACTCACTTATAGGTGACTTGATGCTTTTCTGTTGCTCCTTTTAGGATTCTCTCTTTTTCTCTGAGTTTGCCAGTTTTACTATAATGTGTCTTGGAGAGGACCTTTTTGTGTTGAATCTATTTTAGGGTCTTTGAGCCTCCTCGATATGAAGGTCCGTGTCTCTCTCTATACTTGGAAAATTTTCTGTTATTATTTCATCTAATAGGTTTTCAATGCCTTTTTCCTTTCTCCTTCCCTTCTGGAGCACCAGTGATTTTTATATTTGTATGCTTAAGGCTGTCTGCTAGGTCTCTTAGATTTTCTTCATTTGTTTTAATTCTTTTTTCCCATTTTTTTTTGGGGGGGGGGCTATCTTTTTGATAGCAGCCATCCTAATTGATGTGAGCTGGTATACAATGGTTTTGATTTGCATTTTCATGATATTATTAAAATGTCCATATTACACAAAGCAACATATAGATTCAACAAAATCCCTATCAAAATCCAAAAGACAATCTTCACAGAAATAAAAAAAACACAATTCTAAAATTTGTATGGAACAAAAATAGATCTCAAAACAATTCTGATAAAGAAAAACAAAGTTGGTGGCATCACTCTTCCTGATTAAAAATTATATTACAGAGATATAGTAATCAAAACAGTATGATACTGGCATAAAAACAGACACACAGACCACTGGAATAAATTCAAATTTAAACAGTCAACTAATTTTTGACAAGGGCTCCAAGAGGACACAATGAGGAAAAGACAGTCTCTTCAACAGTGCTGGTGCTGGGAAAACTGAATTTCTACATGGAAAAGAATGAAATTGGACCCATGTCTTACATCATACACAAAAATCAACTCAAAATGGGTAAAAGACCTAAACATAAGACCAGAAACTATAAAACTCCTAGAAGGTAACATAGAGGGAAAACTCTCCAAAGGGGGAATATCACATCAAAAGCTAAGGCCACAAAACACAAATATAAATAAATAGGACTACTTAAAAGTAAAACTGCAAAGAAAACAATCAGCAAAATGAAATGGCAGCCTATGGATTGGTAAAAAATATTTGCAAACCATATATCTGATAAGGGATTAATATCAAAAAATTAAAAAGAACTCATATAACTCAATAATAGAAAAATAAATAACCTGATTATAAACTGGGAAAAAGACCTGAACAGACATTTCTCCAAAGAAGATGCAAAGATTTCCAACAGGTATATGAAAAGGTGCAATCTTAACTTCTGTCACATATGAAACTCTAGACTTTTACCTCTCCCCAGAGTTGTTTTTGATGTCACAATTTACATCTTTTTATATGGTTTATTTCTTAACAATTTATTGTAGCTTTAGTTATTTTTGACTGTTTTGGCATTTAACCTTCATACTAAAAATATGTATGATACACACCACCA
>NW_007731848.1:143644-144983 GCF_000696425.1 Galeopterus variegatus
GAATTTATTTCTCCTTAGTTTCTGAAAGACTTTTTCTTTCAGGACTTTGAATATATCATTCCCATTATTTCCTGGCCTGCAAGGTTTCTGCTGATAAATTCTTTCTCTTGCTGTTTTAAAAAAATTCTCTATGTCTTTGACATTTGACAGTTTTATTATAATGTGCCTCAGAAAGGACCTCTTTGGGTTGAATCTATTTAAGAGCCTTTGAGCTTTATGGATCTGGATGTCTATATCTCTCCAAAGATTAAGGTACAACGTTGAAATTCAATAATTGTGTACAACGTGTGGTGGTTAGATCAGTATAGGTAGGTTATTCATCATTACAATACACAATCATTCTTTGTGTTCATTGACCAATTCCTTATTAGCAACTCCTCCCTCTGCCCATCCCTCCTCTTTTCCACCTTTAGTATTCTAAAAGTTCTGCATATTACTGTGATTGTCATTTCTTTATTTATTTCTCTCTGTCTCTCTTTATTGTTCATTTGTTTACTTATGGATTCAGCTCCCGGTCATGAGTGAGAATATGTGATATTACTCTTTCTGTACCTGGGCTGTTTCACTTAAGATAATTTTCTCCAGGCTCATCCATGTTTCTGCAAATGGTAGAATTTCATTCTTTTTTATGGCTAACTAGTATTCTGTTGTGTATATATACCACAATTTCCTTATCCAGTCATCCATCGAAGGACATTTAGGTTGGTTCCATTGCATAGCTATTATAAATAGAGCTGCAATAAACATGGGAGTACAGGTATCCCTTCAACCTGATATTTTCCAGTCCTCTGGATATGTCCCTTGTAGTGAGATTGCTGTATCATATGGAAGTTATATGTGTAGTTGTTTAAGGAACCTCCATACTGTTCTCCATAATGTCTGTACTAATTTGCAGTCCCACCAACAGTGCAGGAGGGTTCCTCTCTGTCTACATCCTTGCCAGCATTTGTTATTCTCTGTCTTTTTTATAATAGCCAGTTTGACTGGGGTGGGTGAGGTGAATCTCAAAGTAGTTTTGATTTGCATTTCCCTGATGATTAGTGATGTTGAGCATTTTTTCATGTACCTATTGGCCATTTCTATGTCTTCCTTTGAGAAATCTCTATTCAGCTCCTTTGCCCATCTTTTAATTGGATTATTTGGTTCTTTGCTGTAAAGTTGTGTGAGCTCTTTGTATATTCTGGATATTAATCCCTCGTCAGATGCATATTTTGCATATATTTTCTCCCATTCTGTATGATGTCTTTTCACTCTGTTGATTGTCTGCGATTGTGCAGGAGCTTTTTAGTTTGATATAATCCCATTTGTTTATTTTTTCTTGTGTTGTCTGTCCTTTTAG
>NW_007731848.1:146677-147237 GCF_000696425.1 Galeopterus variegatus
TGTGATTCAACATTCCTTCCACCTTGATTCCACATCCTAAAATCCATTTTCATATATATATATAAATTGGCCTGCAAAATCATGCAATTTTTTTTGGGTGTGTATCATACCTCCTCCCAGATCATACTTGTTATCTCATCCTCTGAGGCCTGCTGAAACTAGTATCTAGTTATAGTACTAGACACAAGCAAAGATGGTAGGGATAGGTTCTGAGGAGGATCAGCAGGCCATTACAGGTTCATCATGCAAGGAAAACTTAGCCCCCCACACATCCCATCATAATTTTCAGGTTTCTATTCCTTCCTAATCAGGGTCTTAACCTTGAAAAGATATTCTGTGAGTTCAAGAATTTAATTTGTTCTGTAATTCAGCTACACATGGGATTAAGCTTTGAGTTTGGTTTTCAGAAATCTCAGCCTTGCAGCTACAGGAGATAAGTTTCTTTGAGAGTAGTCATAGAAGCAGTACTTTGAGCCAGGAATTTAAAGCCCTGCTTTCGTAATTTTCTTTCCCTAAATTCTCCAACACACTTAGAAGCAATTAACAAATTCCATTATAGT
>NW_007731849.1:0-1349 GCF_000696425.1 Galeopterus variegatus
GCCCATCAGGGATCTCAGAGAGCCTCAGATCAGGTTGCCAAGCTACAGGCATGTTGGGGGTCTTGCATGGGTCCTAACCCCAGAGCAGCTGAGCAGCAGCCTCTTGATTCCCAGATGTTGTCACTTGACCCACATGGAAAAGTCACTGAGTAACACAGTGGTTAATGCTCAGGCTCATGAATCTCATGTGCTGGGGGTTTGAATCTTAGTTCATCCAATTCATTGCTGTGTGGCCTAAAGAAAGCTACATAACCTCTCTGCACCTCAGTTTTAGAGATGATAGTCATAACTAACTCAAAGGCTATGAGTCTTTAAGAGAATAATCATGTACCAGATCAACGCTTGGCCTATAGCATGTGTTCAATAAGTGTTGGCTGGTGTTATTACAACCGGCATGTGAGACTACAGCTATCCTGATATGGAAAATCCATATACCATTTTCATATCTGAGTGATGATGAATTAGTAATTCCAGGATTCACCTGAAATCTGCTCTTTTTTTTTTTTTTTTACCTAGCTTGACCTACTTAATCTGTTGTATTGCTTCACTTGCTTTTCATGTGAAGAATCACTCTATTAGCACCAGAACCCATAAAGGAAGGTGCTCGGGCTCAGGTTNCATGTGAAGAATCACTCTATTAGCACCAGAACCCATAAAGGAAGGTGCTCGGGCTCAGGTTTGTAGTGTCATGGAGCTGTACACACTGCACACTGCTGTGGTGTCTTCTACCCTGGCCTCCAAATGTGGCTGTGGACTCAGGACAGCTACACTCATGAAGGAGCTTGGAGTTGATGGGGTCAGATGTGGGAACTGAGGGTGGGGAGAAGACTCTGCTCACCAGGTAGGATCGGGGTGGAAGAGACAAAGGGTCAGATAGACTGTCCTCTGGGATCTAATATTCTCCTTTGCTCCCAAGCCCCAGATGGTAATTTGTTTCTACGTGATGAGGGAGAGAAGGCAAAGACAAACGATGCTTTCCAGTGATTCCTACCATGTTCCTCAGTCACGAGATAGTACATTTCTAATCAGACGCCCTCCATCTGGTGCAGTTAATCCACTCCCAGAGGCAGGTAACAACAAAGATAACTACCATGTGTGAGCCAGTTAATAACAAGTCATAAATTCAGTAGAGTTATGTAACCTGGGAATGGGACTGGAGGAGACTGTTCCACAGAACGAACAGTTTCAATACCACTGAATGCTGAGGAACACCTATGCCTCAGACCTAAATTTTAGTGTACAGGTAACATAGGGGACAGAGAAGGTAAATTACATAGAGATATATACAGTTGACAATTCCTGGAGGTGAAACATCCTGAAAGAAAATGGGCTTGGATTCTTCAAGAAGT
>NW_007731849.1:2633-16656 GCF_000696425.1 Galeopterus variegatus
TGTTCTATGTGGAGGTAGTTGTACTAGGAGGGTAGTTCCAGGCTGAATCTAGGTAGAGGGTGTATGAGTGTTCACTGTACTACTTTTTTTCAACTTATAAGCTTGAAAATTTACAAAATAAAAAGTAGAGGGAAAGGAGCGTGTATGGATCTGGGGACTGGTGCAGGTCTTCGGTGGCTTTTGTGCGACAGAATTCCTTAAGCTTGAGCAAGCTTCTCTCAGGAAAAGGAGGAAGTCCTTTGATCATGTCCCTCCTTGATGTGAGACTCTCCTGCTATGGGCGGTCTGTCCCCTGAGGCTTGACCAAGAGGACACCTTCCTGAGTCACCAGCATCTCCAGGCACAGGGGCTCCAAAGCCCACCATCCTGTAGAAGCAAGGGTCTGGCCAGGCCTGCTTCCCTTTGTGGAACTCTCTCTTCCTTTGAGCTGCACTTGGCACTGGTTGCAAGTCCAGCTTCTCTCTTTCTTTCTCCATCACTACATAGAAAATACGATCGTGCAAGTATTAAATGTTACATTTTATTTACTTACACTGTAAAACTTTCTCATTACTCAGTTGTTATAAGTTTTCCTCACATTTAAGATCATTATTCAGAGTTCAAGTTCAACTCAAATTTTTAAGAAGTAGATTAAATACTGTGTTGCTTTTGTATCTGTACTTGGACTTCATAAACCAGTATAATTTAATCCAAAGTTAGAATTCTTCAATAGCAGATCTCGCAGGCACAGAAGCAGCCTGTAGAGAGATCTTTTGGGTGAGAAGTTCTTCTAGCAGAATGATTCAAATCATTTCAAACATGCGGACACCTTCCTTAATGAGAGACAACACAACATTCTGAGCAGCAGGAATTCACACTGTGCCTCTCACCAAAAGATAAATCCTGCACCAGCTGTAGGAAGCTTGCTTATCACAAAGCTAACAAACCCTAACTGGGTACGGACAGCCCAGTGGTTGGACAGCAGTGGAAACCAATGCCTGAGGCATGGTTAGAAGAAGAAAGTCACAGCTGTGAGGTTGAGACTTCAATGTCCTATAAATGTTCATTTAAAAAAGGGAAGACAGAGGAGGACTGGTAATTTTAATTTTTATTAAGGAAAGAAACAAAACCTACCATCTGCTATTACCATCATGCCATGAAATAAGGTACACTTTAATTCTAAACAAGTAGTAAGAGTAGAATTGGAGCAAAAAAATGCCTGGGCCATAGGACAGAGAGGGCCTATGGTTACAATACGACCAGCTAGGTTGGGGGATTACAGTGTTAGCGTCCCAATTAGAGTGTGGTCAAAAGAGCAGAGCACAAAGTCATCTAGAAGATGAAAGAGGAGATGATTAGCAATAGCCAAGTAATGACCCCAACTTAGCGGAGACTTAAAAACAAAGTGATAAAAGATTTACTCTGCATTAGAAAAAAATCATGCCACATATTTTGTGATGCCAATAACAACCCCGTGTGGGTGTGTAAATCACTTTATATTTTTGAATTGCTATTTAATAACTTAACTTAAACCTCACAAGAGCAATAGAAATTTGTCACAGTAAATTTGATCATCCCATTTCTCATTTTACATCTGCAGCTGAAGCTCCCAAATGGATTCCTGTTGCATCAGCCAAAGTTCAAAACATTTGTCAATATGTAGAATCAACTAGCAAATCAGTCCTGATCTGAACCTCCCAGGCAGTACTTGATCAAGGGAATCCAGACTTCAAAATCAGATTGGCTAAAAACCTTCTTAAGGTTTCTAAAGTACTTTCTAACCATACCTCATAACACATAAACATAGATTCCAAATGAAATATTCCAGAAGCAAAAAGTGGGCTTGCTACAGGTTAATTCTGGATACAAAACATGCCTAAAACAGACATGAAAAAACCCATGCAAAGGGGTTGGATCATCATCACAGTTTTTGTCAGAATCCTCTAAAAAGCAGAGCCCGAGGCAGGGTTAAAGTGATGACATGTTTTTCCAGTGGTACAAGATGAAACATTTCCAGGGAGGATAAAGAGAAGTGAGACAGAAAAGTTACAGGGCAAAGAGATGGGATGTACGACTTCACAACAGGCCCAAGATGCAGCAGGTGGATCAGGAGCATGTTTATGGGGCACACACCAGAAGGCTCTGCAGAGGAACCGTGCCCCTGAGAGGTCTGCAGAAGAGAGGCAGGGCAGATGTCCCAGCTCCATCCTAGCTCCTCTGCCATCTGTACCCCACATTTCCAGTGTGTCAGTATCCCTTTCTTTATGAAGTAAGTGGATACTTTATTTGAAATCACTTTGGGTGCATTCTAATACATCCTATCTAATAGAATGCTTTCTTCTTTACAAAATTAAACTTAAAAATAGATTAATGCGTGGGGAGCTAAAATCAGAAAACTATGATGTTGGAAAATTGGTGATTCTCTTTTTCCTTTTGTCCTGTAACAGGAACATTTCTACAAAAAGCTTAAATACTTTCAGGAGTTCACTAAATCTTGCAGTTATCTGGACTGTGGAGGTGGAAGATTATTCAGTCAGGCTGACTAAATTTAACTAGGAAGAGAAGCGGACTTAACAGACACATCGAAAATAGACACACCAGCAGAGGACTCCCAACTTCAGTCCCTGCAGATGTCACCCACAAGTTCAAGGCATCCTGGTCAAGAGCACATGGAAGCTCTCAGCCAAAGTACATTAGCATTGGATGGTTGAGCAGGGATTAATAAAGTATTAATGCCCTGTATTTCTGTTCATTTGTTTCATTGCAAGCACAATAAACAGCCATGTTTTTCTCAAATAAAACAATGAAAGAATCCAACAGCCAAAAGTGGTGTCTTCTATGTGAAAGCCAATGCTACATGGACGAGCCAGCACATGGCTGTAGTTTTGCTGCTCCCTGAATAGACAGCTCTACTAGTGGGTGTTCTCTTACTGGGGTTGGGTAAAACTTGTCCATCATGATGACTTCTGGTGGAGCGTCTGCAATGGATTCAACTTCTATTAATGTTTCACAAAGCAGTCTCGCACTTAGAATCCATATTCTCCAGGTACGAGCTTCTCGGTCGTTCTCACCTGGAGCTTGTCTGACAAGTTTCACATGGGTTTGCTCTTCTAGCTTCATTTCCAATTTTTCTTTTATCCTTCAGTGTTCTCTGTTGTTTTGGGTCTCTATTTATTGGTCCTTTACTGTTTCATAAGCATTTCCCCCTCAATTCTTCAGAGTCTGACACATCATTTAATCATATTTACATTTTTAAAAAACCTTTTATACCTTTCAGCAAACAAATACTCAAAAAATGTGTAAAAGTCACCAATTAAGTAAATAAGTGCTCGGACACAAGTGCAATTCTTATAAACACTTTTATGAGCTGTATTAGGTGGAAAATAGGTGTTGTAGAAATTGTAAACTTAATTTTAAAAAGATAAAGTAAACACATGCTCTGAGGTATATGGAATTCCTCTGCAGAATCACAACGCATGCGTCATCGGTTTGTAAACTGATGGCCATAGTGGTCCCTGGATGCTAGTGTGTTCATTGATCACATGAAATCTTATCTGAGCTCCAGTATTTTTTTCCATCCATAAAATAAAAATAGTAATTCAACCTACCTCAGAAGTTCATTGTATGGATTAAATAAGATAATGCATATAAAACATAGCATTGTGCTCAATCAATTATTGTGCTCAATCAATGAGTTAGTATTACATAAGATATTTTTACTCCAGTTCAGAAAAAAAATTGAAGAGGTTAAAAGCAAAAAGAGCTTCCGACCACCACAAACCCTCAAGAGGATACCAGAGGAGAGGGTCTAGGGAGGTTGGATAGCTGACCTCAACACAACCCCATCCTCTACCAGGTTCTTGACTCTGCCATAGAAAAGAATTCAAGAGCAGAGTCACAGTAGAAAGTGAGAACAGGTTTTATGTAAAGAGTAAGAAACACAGATTTCACAGGGAAAGTGTGGCCTGGCTCCAGAGACTGAGCACTGGCCTTAGCAAGTTTAATATAAAAGTAAGAAATACACACTTTATAGGTAAACTGCAGACTGGTTCCAGAGTGAACAGCAGCCTGCTAAAGACAAGCTTAACAGAAAAAAGTAAGAAATACACACCTTAGACAAAGCATGGGCTGGCCCCAAAGAGAGCAAGCACACCCCTTCCTTCTTCCTACTTTTATAGTTTCCCTATCTGTACATACTCATGTTATCTAATGAATATTCAACAAAGAGAGCAAGCACACCCCTTCCTTCTTCCTACTTTTATAGTTTCCCTATCTGTACATACTCATGTTATCTAATGAATATTCAACAAAGAGAGCAAGCACACCCCTTCCTTCTTCCTACTTTTATAGTTTCCCTATCTGTACATACTCATGTTATCTAATGAATATTCAACAAAGAGAGCAAGCACACCCCTTCCTTCTTCCTACTTTTATAGTTTCCCTATCTGTACATACTCATGTTATCTAATGAATATTCAACAAAGAGAGCAAGCACACCCCTTCCTTCTTCCTACTTTTATAGTTTCCCTATCTGTACATACTCATGTTATCTAATGAATATTCAACAAAGAGAGCAAGCACACCCCTTCCTTCTTCCTACTTTTATAGTTTCCCTATCTGTACATACTCATGTTATCTAATGAATATTCAACAAAGAGAGCAAGCACACCCCTTCCTTCTTCCTACTTTTATAGTTTCCCTATCTGTACATACTCATGTTATCTAATGAATATTCAACAAAGAGAGCAAGCACACCCCTTCCTTCTTCCTACTTTTATAGTTTCCCTATCTGTACATACTCATGTTATCTAATGAATATTCAACTAAGGGGTTGGTTCCCAGTTACATAACTTAGACTTGCACGTGCTCAGTTGGTCTCTTTTAGAGCATGCTCATTGGCCAAATTCTGCCACATGCACCTAATATATTCAAATATTTTTGGCACTCTCTAGCACCTCCAGTGGAAGGTCATTTAAGGAGTAAACTCCTTTTTACTGAACATGCTCAGCCACCAAGATTGCACAAGTCTGCCTCCTATAGTCTCAATCTCTATGTGTTTTTAACAAAAATAAGTGCTACAAGCTCAGGACTCAGAGATGGGCTTGAGTCATAAGGGAATGGTTTGAGACCCAGGGGAGTGGCCTGAAGCCCAATCCCAGGGGGACTGCACACCTCCTATCTCATAGAACTGCCCTAGAACTGTTGCAACAGTTCTGGTGATGCTGAAGGGGGCTGGAGGACTCAGGGACTTCCCAGAGCCAAGCATTGATGTTTCACCAGCTGTTCTTATTGCTGAGCTGACTCCCTCTTCTCCCTTTGACCTCTAGCAGTCAAAAGATGGTTGTGGAAAGAGAAAACAGTGTCTTGCCTGGTGAGGGAGTGTTTGGATAGATGGTGAAGGTCACCTCGGGTCTCAGCCCCTGAGCCTCTGCAATGATGGTTGATTGAATTACTTAGGAACCAGAAGGAAAGATCTACACAGCAGAAAATATTCACTTCAAAATCACAATTACGTTTTATTTAGTTTTATGTGAACATTTCCTTCATGGGGGTAAGAACAAGCCAGTGTTCACTTGCTGGTTAGACAGTGTTGTGGGTCAGACAGTGTCGTGGGTCGAACAGTGTCCCCCAAAACTCATGTTCACTTAGAACCTCAGAAAGTGACCTTATTTAGAAATAGTCTTTGCAGATGTAATTAGTTAAGGATCCCAAGATGAAGTCATCCTAGATTTAGGGTCGTGCCTAAATCCAATGACTAGTATCTGTATCAGAAGAGGAGAGGACACAGAAAGACACAGAGGGGAAATAGGGATATGAAGACGGAAGCAGAGATTGGAGTTAAGCTGCCGCAAGAAGGGACCACCAGAAGCTGGGAGTGGCAAAGAAAGACCTTCCCCTGGAGCCTTCAGAGGGAGCACGGCCCTGCTGACACTTTGATTTTGGACTTCTAGCTTCCAGAATTGTGAAAGGATAAATTTCTGTTGTTTTAAGCCACCCAATCTGTGGTACTCTGTTATGGCAGGCCTAGGAAACTAATGCCCGCAACTTGTGAGCAGGGAGAAAGAGTGACAGCTCGCCTCCTTTGCTGTGCCTGTCTCTTCCACTTTACTTTTCTACATAGCACTCATCACAACCATCATCGAACACATTACTCACTTTTCTTTCTGCTTGGTTTGCATCTCTCCTCCTGCTGGAATGTGAGCTCCATCAGGGTAGGTATCTTCTGTCCTGGTAACTGCTGTGTTTCTGCTGCCTAGAACTATGCCTGGCATATAGTAGATGCTCAGTAAATATTTGTTGAATTTATGAATAAAGAAAATGGTGAATGGGCAGGAGTCCTGGGCATTGTCTAATATAATTTTTCTTCGCATAGGGACAAAACTGAGCAGAAGAGGAACAAATGAAGGTGTGCAAAGGCAGTGAGTCAGAAAAAACAGAGCTTCTCGGATGCTGGGTGAGAGTTCAGGGTGATGACAGCATTGACTGCTTGGGTGAGAAGGAGCCATATGAGCCTGGAAAGATGGGTTGGAGTCTGAGTGAGAAAAGCCTTGCATGTTGGGAGAGAATTTGGATTTATCTGGAAGCAGTGGAAAGCCAGTGGGTTTATTTAAAGCAAAGGAGAGATACAAAATTTTAAAGGAATTGCCTTGGAAGCAGTGGCAGTGATTGGTTCAAGAGGTGAGGGATGAGTGGCAGAAAGTCAAGTGACAGACATCACAGGCCCCAGGGAAAGCCCCTGGATTCTAAGTACAGACATGCATCGCTTAATGACAGGCATACGGGGATAGGGGATACATTTGAGAAATGTGTCCTTAGGTAATTTTGTTGTTGTGTGAACATCATAGTGTGAACTTCCACAAACCTAGGTGGTGTAGCCTACTACACACATGGGCTATGTGGTATGGTCATTATAATCTTATGTGACCACCATGGTATATGCAGTTGGTGATTGACCAAGATGTCAGTATGTCATGCATGACTGTATATGGAACACATTGGTGAGGGTTTGGGGAGGGGGAGGGGGAGAAAGCTGCAGCAGAGCAGCCCAGCATGACTCTCAGGTGTCTTACATGGGGCTGAGTACCTCATACTGGAAAATGTAAGTTTGGGGATCCCATGGAACATTCCAACCAATGGAGATGTCCAGTATCAGTTGGACGGAAAGGTCTGCTCGGAAGAGGGGTAAAAACTAAGAACGTATCATTGGGAGACAGCAACAGAGACGAAGGCAGGAGAGTGGATGAGACTACCTTGGCTGAGCACAGATAGAACGAACAGAAGCCCAATCACAGACCTCTCGGGAGCAGGAGGTAAAGACGTCTACTGTGAGTACATTGTACTCCACTGCCTGAGGAAAAGCAAGTTTAAAATGCTTACAATTCTTTAGAGAAGGGCTGTCTTTTGGTATTAAGTGTTAATAGTTTTAATGACTCTGTTCTGTTTGTCTTTTATAAAGCTGGTGAAGAATTAACTAACATCACTAATATGGATGAAATAGACTCCACGGTAAAAAATAGATCCTTATAACGAGGCGAAACATTAGACTCAGTCATCAAAAATAAACATAGGAAACACTAGTAATGGCTGCTAAATCGGACCTAGAAAACAAACAGGGTTTCCTGTAAGTGGAAGAGAGTAACAAAAAGAACTTCTAAATGTTTTAAAATATCCTTCAACATGAATGATGGCCAGGGTATGAGGGCTATGTGGTTCTTTCCTGATTACTGTGCAAAAAATTCATTGTTTCTCCTTTCTGTGAACCTACCTGGTTCCTTTTGTGGTTCTATAATCATTTGTCACTTGTTAACAACCTCTAGTTAAAAGTTCCATCTGGAGGAAGCAAGTGAACTAGTCCTCTTGTTGTCTGACATGGAGATTCATGATTTGATTGTAGAATCCTTCCAAGAGGGGGGCTATGAAAGAGAGGAGGAAGAGGGTGTCTCTCTGGATAGCCACCCCTCGCCTCTCTGTGCTGTGGCACGGGCTTGTTGCTGTTCCTTTCTCTGTGCCACCTACTTATCTTTTAACACTCAATCAGGAGTTCAGGAGTCACGTTCTCTGACCACTACTCAGCCCCCACTACATCCACCATCTAAACACCCAGAGGCAAGGTTAGGGTGTCTCCTCTGAGACTCTATTAATTTTCTCTACATCCATCTATCCCTGGAATTTAATTCATTTCATAGCTATCTGTTTATCTGCCTTTTTCTGCGGTAAGGCATGAGCTCCTTGGGACAAAAGATCAGTCCTCCTTGTCTTTGCAGAATGAGCCCCCAGCATGGTGCACTCCCAGAGGTCAAAGACAGGGATGCTGACCGATCCGCTGACTGCTGGACTGCAGCCCGGGGGACTCCCCCCGTGCATGGTTAGCTGGCCTTGATCCCGGCCCTTGGCCTGACTCAGCTCTCTGCGTCTGGGTCTCTTTCTTCTCTACCCACACCTTTTCTCTTAAACCTGATAGTCTGAGGACCAAAGCAAGGAGAATCCAAGAGAGGAGGAGACTGGGAAATATCCCCTAGGCAGAGGAGGCAAGAGAACGGAGAGGAAATGGCAGGCAGCCATGAACTTGTGGAAGAAAACCCACCATACCAGAAAAAGAGTAAGAGGCACCTAAAACCTGTTTGGGGTTTTCACACAGCTCTGCCTTCTATCCTGCCAGCGGCTCTTGATCTGCTCTTCACCTGGAGCTGGTGAGGGGGCTATGCACATGGGCTCCCCCATGGGTTTGCTGCGTGGACACATTACAGTCATTGTAGCCAAACTCAATCAATGAGGCAGGTGCGTCCTTGTACACTTACTTAGAGAACAAGTGTGGTGACAGTCTCTTCAATAGCAAGACACTGTTTTCCAAGAGCATTTCTATTCATTATCTTGCTGATCTTATTGCAATGTAAAGTGGGCATTATTCTCTTAATTTTTAATTTTGGAATATTTCAAACAGACCAAAAGTAGAGAGTATACTATAATACTGAAATAGACTCTCAAGTCTAGCATCCTTCTTCAATAGTTATCAATATTTTACCAATCCTGTTTCATTTATCTTCTATCTATCCCCTTCCCCTTTTTTTTTTTTTTTTTTTTTTTTTTTGCTAGAGTTCTAAAGCAATCCAGGCAACTATTATTTCCAAGATGCTGTTACCATAGCCAACAATATGATAAATATTTATTTCATATACTTTAATAAAGTCTGTTGTAGAAAAGGTATCATTACATGATCCCATTTTTTTCTTTTTTCTTTTTTTGTTTCACTTTTACTTCTGCTCCCCATTTTTTTCTTTGTTTAGTCCACAAGAAAACTGAGTCTCAAAGACAAAAGCGATGAACTCAAGGTCATGTGGCTGTAAGGAAGAGCACTGCACCAGAGCTGGGCTCCTCTGACCACGAAGCCTAGTGTGCTTTCCACCGTTGCTACAATGCTGGAGAAATGGAAGAACTGGGGAATAAAGTACACAGAGCCTCAGAGGCAAGATCCAACTGATGTGTTTCTCAGCAGGTAAGATATTGCAGCTGCAACCCTTTGTTCTTTTTCAAACTTATTTAGATCTTTTCCCAGAATCAACCCAAGTGGTATGTTGCAGACAGAACACACAACTCCTGCTGCTCAGCCTCTCTGCAGCCGTCCCTCATGCTGGGGTGGTTGGAGACCCACAGAGGGAGACAGCCGGGCCAGTAGTGCTTGTGAAGAAGGGAACGGCTCCATGGGGTGCCCTCTGGAACCCAGGGACTCTCGTCTGTTCAGCAATGATGTGAAATCCACATCCTGTACCCTGCCACTTCCCAGAAGCCTGGTGAGCTCTGCTGGGGAAAGGACAAATGTCTAGAAGAGGTGAAGGAAGATTCATATATTACATAATGTGCCCCTGGAGAGGGACAAGACATGGAGGTCAACCTGGAGACCTCCCAGGTAATGCCTCATTTGATGATCGGACCCTGTCTCCTGGTCAGGGTCCCCAACCCTGTTTGTAGTTTCCATTCCCAGTATACCTGCTCTGGTTCTTTGTGAACAAGATAGCTGCCCAGATGCTTCTCCCAGACAGCTAATGTTCACTAAAATAGCAGAAAATGTTGTGGTTGATACATCACGCTGCACAAGAGAACAAGAAAACACCCAGGAGAAGGACAAAAGGAAAGAAGGCACAGGATGGGGTGGAGGGTGGGTCAGAGCAGCCTGTGACTGTGGGAGTCCTCAGCTCTGAAGTGTGTTTATTTTAGTTCCCTGAGTCATCAGCTCACAGGCTTGCCAGCTGCAAGGCTGTGTCATTCCTGATGTTCACATGTGGCCGGGAGGCAGGAAACTTCAGAACAGAGGAAAGGTGGCTTTTAAATAACAACCACCACCAATGGCTAACTAGGTCATGGGGTCAAGATTTGGTCATTGTCAGGTTCTAGAACCAAAGGACATTTCAGAGTCCTAGAAGGCCAAATGTAGATTGCCAGCCAAAGGGGGTTAGTTTGGGGCTGAGTGGAGTGGTTTTCTTTCTATCCTAGGAAATATCCAACTAGCTATTGCATATCTACTATTTAAAAAAGATTTAGTATTCATGGTATTGTGCTTTATAACACTCACATATATACACACAAATAGTTTTGTATGTGTCAAATATTATATAAGAAATATTATAGGCTACTAGGAAGTTGGCATATTTTTTCCTATTCCTCTCACAAAGTCCATCCAAAAACCTGGATATTACATAAAACAAAATAAAACAAAACAAAAACCATAAGAAGAACCTGGAAAGTGGGAGAAGGCGGACAGGTTAGGGACTTCAGGACCCAAGGAATAACACAGTGATGAGTTCTCTGGGTTTTCAGTTTGCCTCATATATCCTAGACTCTGAGCTGAAGAAGCTGGCAACCTGAAAATGCCAGTGGGCACTGATGAAGAAAAGTCCCAACAAAAGCTTGCTCTCACTAGCCAAAGAACCAAGAAAGGGACAGATTTATAAGACAGAAAACCTTTAGAGAGTATCTACTTTTTACTTCACTCAAACACCTCAGAAAAAACTCTGGTCCTTGTCCCACCCATGCCAGCAAAGGCCTGGCAGGAAGCCTAGTTATCCTCTCCATCTCCACCTGGTAATAATGAAGTGCCCATCCCCTGCCCCACTGAGGTGGTGTCCTAGGAGACCTAATGGAAAGTCAGGACTGTCACTACTGCCCAGAAGTAACAAAGCCACCACCCTGTGGTGTCAGTGGAAGCCCCATGGAAGAAAGCAATGAGGGACTCCCATTTCCCAGCCAGCGAGGTGTCAGTGGAGGCCCAATGGGGAGTCATGATCCCTATTCCCCCCCAGTAATAACGAGGACGCCTCCCCCACCTTGGGTGTCAATGGAGGCTGAGTGGAAAGCCTGGACTTCTGCTCAGTAATGAAGTGGATCCTCTCCTCCCCTGCCACAGGGCTGTCAGAGGAAGTCAGCTAACACAGAAGGATTAAATAAGATTCAGAGACTCATGACATAGTACCCTCCAAAAATCCAAGTTTTAATAGAAAACTCATAAGCTATATCAAGAACCAAGGAGATTATAAGCTGAATTAAAAAAAAAAAAAGACAATTAATATATGCCAACACCAAGATGACAGATGTTAGAATTTCCTGGCAAAGGTTTTAAAACAGCCATGCTAAAAATGCTTCAATGAGCAATTATAAAACATACTTGATTTGAATAGATATCAAAATTGTCCAACCCCCCCCCACATTTGAAGCAAATGGAAACATAGAAATTCTAGCAAAGAAGTAGAAAATCTCAACAAAGAAACAAAAGATATAAAGAAAAACTGGATGAAAAATTTAGAAGTGGAAAATACAACAACCAAACTAAAAAATAAAAAATGCAACAGATGGAATCGATAGCAGAATTGAGGGGAAAATGAAAGAATCAGTGAACTTGAAGACAGATAAGAGAAACTTTGTGATCTGAACAACCACAGCCTGTGGGACTATAACAGAAGATCTAGCATTTATGTTATTGGAGCCCTGGAAGGATAGGGCAAAGGGGGAAGGGCTGAAAATGTACTTGAAGAAATAATGGCTGAAAGGTCCTGAGTTTGGCAAGAGACATAAACCTACAGATTAAGAAGCTGAGTGAACTCCAAACAGGAAAAATCCAAAGAAATCCACAAGACTCATCTTAATTCAACTTCTGAAAATTTAAACCAATGGAAAACTCTTGAAAGTTGTGAGAAAGAAACAACAGCTCACCTATAGGGGAAGACAATTTGCATGACAGTGGATTTCTCATCAGGAACCATTGAGACCAGAAGGAAATGGCACATTTTTCAAATGCAAAGAAAAGAATCATCTACACAGAATCCTATAACCAGCAAAAATATCCTTCAGGAATGGAGGGGAAATCAAGACATTTGCAGATGAAGGAAAGCTGGCAGAGGTGCCCTAAAAGAATGACTAAAGGAGATCTTCTAAGCAGAAAGAAAATAATAAAAGAAAGAATCTTAGAATGTAAAGAAGAAATAAAGAACATGGTAAGCAGAAAATATGGGTAAATACAATATATTTTTCTTCTCCTCTTGAGTTTTCTCAGCTGTGTTTGATGGTTGAAACACAAATTATAACTGGCTGATGGAGGTCTAAATGTATGTAGATGAAATATTTAAGACAATTACATTATAAAGGGGGAGGGTGAGGTAACTTTAAGGGAAGTGAGGTTTCTATATTTCACTCAAACTGCTAAAATGATGACACCAGTAGACTGAAAATTTATTTTATATAAGTATAAATATATATGTAATGCACTACCTAGAACAACCACTAAAAAAGCTATAGAAAGAAATGTACTTGAAAACATTATACATAAATAAAAATCAAAATGGAATTCTAAAACATATTGAAGTAACCCACAGGAAGAAAGGAAAAAGAAAACAGTAGAAAAACAGAAAGAACAAACAAAAAATAAAATGGCAGACGTACCTTTAATATGCCAATAATTACATTAAATGCCAGTAGTTTAAATATGGCAATTAAAAGACAGAGATTGGCAGAGTGAATTGAAAAACATGATCCAACTATATGCTAGTCTACAAGAAACTTACTTCAAATATAATGAAATAGGCAGGTTTAAAAGGATATAAAAAGATATATCATGCAACATTAATCAAGAGAAAGCAGGAGTGATTGTAATATCAGATAAAGCAGCCTTCAAAGCAAAGAAAATTATAATAAAAGAGTTAATCCACAAAGAAAGCACAGCAATCCTACATGCACAAAAACAATAGAGCTGCAAAATATGGAAGCAAAAACTGATAGAAGTGAAATGAAGACAGACAAGTCCATAATTGCAGGTGGAGTCTTCAATACTAGAGAAAAAATCAGCAAGATTGGATAAGAACTCAGCAGTATCAAGCAACAGGTATCTGACATTTATAGAGCACTCCACCCAGCAACAGCGTAATAGACATTCTTTTCAAGTGTTCATTTACACATGCAAAGATAGACCATATCCTGGGCCATATATCAAACCTTAAAAAATTTAAAAAATAATTGAAGGCATATAGCTTGTATTCTTCAATCATGGTGGAATAAAACTAGAAATTAATAACAGAAAGACAACAAGAAAATCAAAACGTTGAAGTCTGAACAACATACCTGTAAATAACGCACAGATGGAAAGGAAGTCTCAAGAGAAATAAACAAACAAACCAACCCCCCCCAAAAAAAAATACCAAACAAAAACAACAAGAAAACATTGAACTAAATGAAAATGAAAATAAAACATTTCAAAATTGTGGGACACAATTGAAGCAGTGCTGAGAGTGAAATTTTTAGAATGAAATTTTATCTTAAAAAGAGGAGATGTCTCAAATGAATAAGCTAAGCTCCCATGTTAAGAACCCAGAAAAAGGGCCGGCCCGGTGGCGCACTGGATAGTGCACCGCTTGGGAAGCGTGGCAGCGCTCCCGCCCGCGGGTTCGGATCCCAAGTACAGACCGGTTCCCGCTCACTGGCTGAGCGAGGCACGGGAGCAACACTGAGGGTTGCGATCCCGTTCGGTGTCAGTAAAAAAGACAAAAAGGAAAAAAAAAAAAAG
>NW_007731849.1:17656-24070 GCF_000696425.1 Galeopterus variegatus
CGTTGCCGGTCCCCGGTCCGGTACGGGGGCAACACTGAGGGTTGCGATCCGTTGCCGGACACGGAAAAAGACAAAAAAGACAAAAAAAAAAAAAAAAGAACCCAGAAAAAAAGACAATTCTTTTCTTTGCATTTGTCTGAAGCAAGCATACGTCCTTCAACAGGTAAATGGTTAAACAGCTGGTGGTGCATCCATACTACGGAATGTAGCAACAACCTAGATGAATTTCTAGAGAATTATGTTGAATTAAAAAAAAAATCTCAAAAGGTTGTATGCTTTATGATTCCATTTATATAAATTCCTGAAAGTGACAAAATTATAAAGAACCAATTAGTGGTTGCCAGAGGTCAACGAGGGGCAGCAGTGGAGGGGAAGTGAATGTGGCTGTAAAAGGTTTTCATGTGGGTGATGAAATTATTCTCTATCATGATAGTATCAACGTCAATATCCCAGTTATGATATTGTTATGATGTAGTTTTGCAAGGCATCACCATTGGGGGAAAGTGGTAAAGAGTATAGAAGATCTTTCTGTATTATTTCTTATTATTGTATGTGAATCTAAAATTATCTCAAAATAACAAGTTTAATTATATATATATGTGTGTATGTGTGTGTGTATACATACATACATACATATATATATATATGTATGTATGTATATATATATATACATACATACATACATATATATATATATATATATCAGGAGGAAAAAATCCATGGGATGCTTAAGAAGTCTGTACCCTTATTCAGGAACTTGTTTTAAATGTACAGGATAAGATATATGGACACCATATTTATCACTGAAGAATTGCTCTGGTAGAATCAAAAATAGCATGTAATAATCCATTGGTTCTCAATTCTAGGTGTAATATTAGAATCACCTGGGGAAGGAAGTATTAAAAAATACCAACACCAAGGGCTTTATCTTCCCTCCCTCAACCAGAATATTAATTTAGTCTGCTGTGGAGCCCAAGTATCAGTATCTTTAAAATAACTTTAAAATCAAATTTCAAAAATACACAGAGGTAGAGAGAAACATATAATGAACTCCCTTGCTATTATTCAGGATCAATAATCTCCAATATTTCCCCAATCCTGTTATATCTATTGCCCCCTCCATCTTTTTTGGTTGTTGTTGTTAGAGTATTTTAAGGCAAATCCTAGGCATGATACAATTTTGACTCTAATACTTCAGTTTGTATCTTTAACAGATAGGGACCATTGTGTGTGTGTGTGTGTGTGTGTGTGTGTGTGTGTGTGTGTGTGCGCGCGTATGGCCCACATAATGCTGTTATCATACCAAACACAATCAATAAGAATTCCTTGATAATATCATCTAATAATTGCATGGCTCAAAAATGTCTTTTCAAAATTGGATTGATTGATTGAGAATAAGGATCCAAATAAGAGCCACATATTATAATTGGGTGAGAGCATTCTTAAACTTTTAATCTGTAACAGTTCTTCCTTTCATTTTTCCCATTCATTTGTGAAAGAAATCAGGTCACTTGTTTATAGGATTTTCCATCTTTTGTATTTGCCTTATTGCTTCCATGTGGATTTTAACATATTCCTCAGTAATGGCATTTTAAAAGCTCCTCAAGTGATTCTAATATGCAGCCATGGTTGAGATCCACTGGTCTAATTCAACCCCCACATGTTAAAGCTCAGGAAGCAGAGATTTGGAGAGATTGAGAGACTTCCTTCCTGTCACATAGCTAGTTATTGATGGGATCCACATCTAATTCATAATCTAGTGATTTCTCCTGGTATGCTTCACCTTTGAAAAAAATAACTGCAGCCCATTCATTCATTCATTCATTGGTTCACTCTTTCATCCATCCATTCAACACATGTTTATTATGTGCCAGACTTTAGGCTGAACACTTGGGAAAGAGCAGGGAAGAAGATAGAGATAGCTCATGCTTGATTAATTATGATTTTCCAGAACAGATTCCTATGTAGAACCTTTCCCTGCAAAAATTTCCTGGGTATTTAGACAAATTGAACCAAGTTACTGCTCAGTGTAAAGTTTTCCAATGACTTCCCAAAGCCCGTGGGACAGAGGCTAGCTCCTTTGCATGGCACACGTGGTGCTCCATGACCTAGTCTCCACTTGCCTGGCCCTGGTCATGGTCACTCTCTCACATGCACTTCTCACTTCAGCCATACTGAACTGAACTCTTCTTTTTTTTTTAAATGACCGGTAAGGAGATCTTAGCCCTTGACTTGGTGTTGTGAGCACCACGCTCATCCAGTGAGCGAACCGGTCATCCCTATATAGGTTCCGAACCCGTGGCCTTGGTGTTATCAGCACCACACTCTCCTGAGTGAGCCACGGGCGTGCCCTGAACTGAACTCTTCTGAGGCTCAGGTTGGTCTGTTTCTCTCCTCCGTGCTTTTGTGTGTGCTATTTTTCTCTTCTTAGAAAGGCCAGCCAATTCTTACTACTTCAAGATTCAACTCAATCATGCTCTTCTTAATGAAACCATCTTTGATTTACTCATGCAAAGTTGGTTCCTCCCTCCTCCTTTGCCACTATTGTGCCAGAATCTAACCTGGACTGCTATCCGTGCCACATTGCAGTGCAGTCGTTGTTTACAGATCTGTTTCTCCTACTAGACCATGGAGTGGTCACCACTCTTCTCTCAGTGGTTCTCACAGCCCCCCATCCCCCACCCCAGACCACATCATGTAGGAACCTATTGAAAGTTCTCTATGAGACCTACTGAATTAGGGACTCTCGAGGTAGGATCTAGCCCTTCAGGTGATTCTGATGCACATTCAAGTTTAAGAATCACAGACAGTACCACGCCTAGCACTTAATAGATGCTCTGCTTAAAAAGTATTGATTGACCTGAACTAAACAAACTCATGCTCACTGTCCAGAGGCATTAGCAAGTCTGATGATACAACCTTCAGCTGCCCCTGGAGTTCAAGACAAAGAACACCAAGATTCTTCTTAACGTGCTCTAAAGGGGAGCTTATCTGTAGTAGCAGACATTGCCTCATGCTGTCCCTCCCCCTCATATCTGACTTCGATCATCTTTTATAGCAACTGCATTCACAGTTATAAAACCTCAGATTCGTCCTTTGGCTGTAAGGAGCTGAGCATAACCATTTCCTTCCATGCGCTTTGGTTGTGTGACGCCCACCATTCAGCACCTTTCAGAGTGAAGCCTGTTATGCAAGATGGTCATTCACAACTCTGCATGGCTCTGGGGTTTGTGTTTTTCTTGACTCTGTCTTGTAGTTTGGTTGGTCTTATTGCTTAGTCAAAAAGAAATAATTTTCCTCCTCTTCCCCTAAGTCCAGGATATTATATTTTTGAAGATATGCCTTTGAGGTGTGTGTGTGTGTGTGTGTGTGTGTGTGTGTGCACACTTGGGGAAGAAAGGGGAATAAATAAAATCAGTAGAAATATCAGCCAGGAATCCAGCTGAATTCCACCTGGTCCCAGAGCATGGCCACGGTTATTCTCTTTGCAACCTGAGCTTAACCACCTTTGATTTTCTGGTGCCTACTTCTGGATTGGTGCCTACTCTGTCTCTAGGGGCTCCTTTTGGCTCCCTCCCCCATCCTAGTCTGGTCTGTTTTGACGTGTCAGCCCATTATTCTTCCTTTCTTCAAGATTGCCGACCCCCCAGTGGTCCCTATCTGTTCTAGTTCTCTTAGCTCTCTACAGCTCCATAGAAAAGGGGAATCTCACATCCTTCATTCTTCTAACATATTTAAAATTACGTTTTCTGGGGGAAAAAACTGAAATCTAATTACAAGCATGATATTTGAAATTGCAGTTGCCCCCAAATTGTGGTTGTTTGGCCATATACCTTGTTGCAGATGTTGTTGGTGCCTTTTCATATCCCCTGGGATATTTTACACACATACATATTGATGTATAGATTTAGATATATACATTTGGGTAAGTTATGAAATAGAATCCTGAAAGTGGCCTGGAGATTAGAGAAACACTCAAGTCAGAAAATGGGCCAAGTTCTACTTTATCCAAGATCTTAGGTAAATGGATCAAAACCAAAGTTAGAATCTCTAAAGGTAGATACCAAGTCTTCCTAAAGACTAATGATGCTGGTAAAGCAAGGAAAATATCAATGTTGTACTTTTTATTATAAGATAGCAGGAAGAAAAAAACAAAACAAAACCCTGAAAACTGTAGGTAGAAATTATAGGCTTATCAAAAAATACCTAACATAATCAAAATAAATTCTGGGGAATAAGGTTCTGATTTCTAAATGCATTTTATTAAATAAGATGGCTTATGATTTAATATATTTTACTGGTCCTAGTCAATATACTTTTATAAAGGACTGTCCTATTCATAGTGATGATAACCTTGGGTCTTGGTTTCATTATATACGACATACTAAGTAACAAGGTAGAGAATTATGCTCCCGGGAATTATAGCAATGATGGACATGGGAGCTATTTCAGACAGTGCCAGTGGAAGCCAGGAGAATCTTCCATCAAGAGGGAATGGAGGTGTGGTGGGTGAGGCTGTCCTGGGTCTCTGCCTGGGATTTTCACCAGCATGGTCTTCCCTAAGAGCTGGGAGTCAGGAATCCTGGCTTAAGCCTTTGCCTCTGGGACTGAAGGGCTAATCTCTCAACATCTATTGACCTTATTTCTGAAGTGAAAATAATATTAACATTACCCTTATCTAGGATGCTAAATAAGATAGGGCATTAAAAACTGTATCACTAGCCAACGCAACAGAAACTCCACTTTATCCAACATCTGGTGGCTCCCTAGTAAAACAATGTCCCACACAGAGCTTATTACTGTCATTCTTAGCCAGGAAGGTCATAATTCCTTGCCCTGTGATTTCAGACATACCCTTGAACTTCCTTAAGTCCAATTTCTGCCTCCTGGAAGGCTGTTATGAGCTAAGAGCAGGAGGAATCCTAACAAAAAGTCACACTGCACTGTCAAAGAGTTTCCCATCTTTTTTCACAAGTCTGCGTAGAAATGAAAAATGACAAAGTGACAAAGAGGGTTTCTAATCACTCCACCTCCCTACAAAAGAATCCTAACAAAAAGTCACACTGCACTGTCAAAGAGTTTCCCATCTTTTTTCACAAGTCTGCATAGAAATGAAAAATGACAAAGTGACAAAGAGGGTTTCTAATCACTCCACCTCCCTACAAAAGTCTTTGCATTATTGACCTCAAAGGATTTTGGAATTCGGCACTTTTAGGAGTTTCTTGGTGAAACACTACTCGTATCTGGGGTCTTGTCCAATGGGACTCTGCTATTGGGAGATATGATTGGCCTCTGTTTCTACCAGATCTGGAACTTAGGTCTCCAAAGAGTTGGCTGAGTTAAAATACACACTCCTTGTTAAATATAAAAGTAATATGTCTTCATTGTCAATGTGACTTCCCTTAAAATACTTACTGATTACAACGGGGAAAAGAAGCCTGACAAATATCATCTTCATCAAGTGATAAAAGCAAACATCCCCAGTAAGGGGTAAAATGAAGCCATGGACCACTGATAGGATTCAGTGAAAAGAACATCACTTGTGTGATAATCCTGCCAAAGGTACATAACCAGAATTTAATCATGGGAGAACATCAGACAAAGCCAGACAAAGGGACATTCTGTAAACTATCTGGCCTGTCATCTTCAGAGGTGTCAAGGTCATGAGGCAAGGAAAGGCTGAGGAATGTTCCAGACTGAATGAGAATAAAGGGACATGATAATAAAAGCAACGTGTGATTCTGAACTGATTCCTCTTGCTGTAAAAAACATTGGGATAATTGGTGCAAATTGAATGAGACTGAGGATTAGATGGTAGTAATGAATCCCGGCTAACCTCCTGATTAGGACGGTTGTACAGTGGTCATGTAGGAAATGTCCTTGTCCTTATTCAGGGGTGATAGGGCATCAGGTTGTCAAGCAGTCTAGAAAAAAAAAATTATCTGTACTATACTTTTAACTTTTATGTAGGTTTGAGATTGTTTCATAAATTAGAAAAATAAATGATAAAAAGTATGCCTCACCTACCAGAGAGCTAGGAAAGAGTTTTGTTTTGTATTGCTTTGTTTTCTGCGCCCGAGTAACTTGGAGGAGAGTCTTCGCTGCTAGTGTATCTTTATCAGAGGGGGCACAATGCTGCTCTAAGTTGAATGCACTGTCTGGCTCAGCATTTAGATTGAGCAGACAAAAGTGAAAACAATCCACTCCCATTGAAATTATCAGCTTGTTCTGAAAGAATCTCACGTAGATTGTGTTGGTTATTTCAAAGCAGGGCCTGATTCAGAAACCACAAAATCGGTGGTACCCCCACTCCCACCCTTGATAGTTAGAAGCTGCTTACTAAACAACATCCTTGAGACTTACCACAGTTCTCCCAGCTTGGGGGGGGGGGAGAGGGGGGGGGGGGGGGGGGGG
>NW_007731849.1:24141-34079 GCF_000696425.1 Galeopterus variegatus
ACTTACCACAGTTCTCCCCGGTTGGGGGGGGGGGGAGAGAGAGAGAGAGAGAGAGAGAGAGAGATGCCCGTGCTCCTTTGAAATCCTTCTTCCATAACAAAGCACTACCTTTTCCTAATAAGGCTGTCCACACTCTCAGACAGAATTAGCCACATAACACAGTTCAAGTTCTCTAAGCTTGAGTGCCCGACAGTGAGACAAACATCTATTTATACGTTTAGTGATAATGATGCTTATCAACTATTTAATCATGTCTCTCACATCTTAGGAAAAAAGGCTACACTC
The DNA here is from genome assembly GCF_000696425.1 of Galeopterus variegatus. Lineage (NCBI taxonomy): Eukaryota > Metazoa > Chordata > Mammalia > Dermoptera > Cynocephalidae > Galeopterus > Galeopterus variegatus. The sequence continues at coordinate 24,427 of NW_007731849.1, forward strand.
TTGGTAATGATCCTGGCTTGAATCATTTCTACCCAAACATGGGGAACTCAAAAGTTACCAAAAACGTTGTCTGAAGTTACAGCATGCATTCCAAATTTGCCTGTTTTTGCCATTTTAAAGCCGAAGATAACAAATAGTGTATTTTTGCCATTTTAAACCTGAAGATAACAAATATTTAATGAGTGAGGCATAATCAGGAGGTGGTGGTAGCAGGAGAATGAGTTTAACTTGGCCAGGGATCTGAAACTAAACCTCTCTTCTCCTCAGATGGCATTTTATTATGTCCGAGGTGCATTCCCTTTCTGGTTTGTCCCAAACTAAATTGAGAATGGAATGCATTCCAGCACAAACAGAACCCAGCTTGACAATAAAACCAGGGCTAGGCCTGCTGGTAATATATTGGAATGTTACAGTCAAAGCTCCTTCTGGAGAAGGAAAAAGTCAGCATCATTGTTGATATGTGTGAAAACCGGGGATTGTTCAAGGCTGAAAATCCATCCCTTCCCTTCCCAGCATCCGTCCCATCCTGTCTTACACAAGTTCACCAAATTAACAGGACTGGAAGACATGCCCTGTGCCTGCACTCTCCTAGTGGAGAGTGGTGTTTTGGGGATGGTTTTGATAAATTCTCAAGGAACTGTTCTCAGGAAGAACTCAGAGAGCAAAGGTGGTTAGAAGTGGTTAGGGACAGAAAGAGAAAAAGCCAAGAGATGGATGCTGCGGAAGGCAGGAGGTCAGAATGGTAGGGAATGTCTTAGGAGGGGTTGCTGGAAGTATTTGAAAGAGACTTTTCTGATCCAAAGATTCTGGCAAAGAACACATTTGTTTTCCTTTTCTTTTAAAGAGACAGGTGTCCTAGGAGGACTTTAGTCTGGGTAAAAAAGTCTTTTTCTAATTTGGAGTCATACAAAGAGTATTCATTCACTAGGCCAGGTGGGAGAGCTCCCAGAGGGAAACAAAGCACTAACCAAGACTAAGAGTCTCTGTGATCTGGTCAGCATGGAATGATACAAGGAAAATTGACCTGCGTGTCAGGATCTCTGAATTCTACTTGCAGTTTTGAGGTAAACTGGTGGTATGACCACAAAAAAGTCATTTGAAAAGTCTGCAGCTCAGTTTCCCCACCTGTACCATGAGGGAGTTGTACCCCACAGTGTCTAGGGTCCTTTTGGATCCTTGACCTGCGTGTCAGGATCTCTGAATTCTACTTGCAGTTTTGAGGTAAACTGGTGGTATGAACACAAAAAAGTCATTTGAAAAGTCTGCAGCTCAGTTTCCCCACCTGTACCATGAGGGAGTTGTACCCCACAGTGTCTAGGGTCCTTTTGGATCCACACTTCATGACTCTGGCCATGGTGAAGACCCAGCACAGCTAAAGGAAGGTGCTGTTCCCTCGGGAATCCTGCTCAAGGGCCACGTGCCACGGCTGGGAAATGGGAGAAAGTGGAGTTCTTCCAAACATCACAAAACCCAATTGATGCTATACAAGGTCAAGGCTCAACACCAGCCCTGGCTTTGAATGTTCCATCAAAAGCCCAGATGGAAAAGACAGGCTCTTCTTCCATGGTGTGAGCTCCAGCTCCAATCTCACTTGCTTTGAGATGTCACTCTGAAGTGACATTACTAAAACTACAATGATGATGATGATGATGATGATATCACTACTACTACTAATAGGTAACTTACTGAACACTTACTATATGCTGAGCCCCTTTCTAAAAACTTTACATGTGTTAACTCATTATCCTCTCTACAACTTCTATGTTCATTTTTATAGATGAGGAAACCAAGGCCCAGAGAGTATAGTAGGTAACTTGGGTTAGACCATACAGCTAGTTGGACGTGGGGCTGCAATGTGAACCCTAAAAGGCAATTTTTGCCAATGCTGCTCCTTCTCCACCTCTTATACCCTACTTTGTGACATCTCTTTTTATTGTCTTGTATTACTCCCCTGATCAAACTCAGTGGCTCCACATCACCTAGATTATAAGATAGAATCAAACTCCTGGGCAAGGAGCATCCAGCCCTACATGATCTGTTCCTGGCCACCCTGCCTGGTGCCATCTGAGGCTGGGACTGGGGTTCCATTGTATCTTATTTATTTTTGTATCCCCAGTGCCTAGCACATGGTGGGCTTCCAATAAATATTGGAATTTGCTGGGTTGAATTATATTACTGGGTGACTTTGGTTTTGTATGTCTTCCCAAGACAAATTTTAGATCATCAGTCCTTGGAAGGCAAGAAGGACTCCTTCATTACTACACATGACCCAGCACTGGGCACGTTGTTGCTGCTAAGTAAATATTTGTTAGATGATTGAATAAGTGAACAAGTACTTTCTGGAAAGAGCTTTGACATGAACTAAGTAAAAAGGAAATTTTGATACAGTTATCAGGAGAAACACCCAATTTTGTGGGCAGTATCCACAGAGGTAACTAACGGAGCTGAAATGGTGGACAGAGAAAAAGAAATTGTTTCAGAAAAAGAGCAACAAAAAAGTTGAGCAAGGAACATAGCTTTTTAGGTTAGGGAAAGAGACTTGTCAATGTAGCATTAATTGACATTTTGTTCAATGAGAAATCTGTCTCCAGATTTCATTTTCGTCCTGAGGTTGTACTGTTTACGTTAAACCAAAACCACTCTGGTGCGTTAGTGCCATTGACTAATCCTTTCACTAAATGCCAAGAAAGAAAATGCTTCCAACAGTCTATAAAGACAATCTTATTTTCCTTGTTATTCCTTTATTTTTTCTTTGCCCAATTACTCTCAAATAGCTTCAGAGTTTAATTTGCAAATGGCTTTAGAGTTATACAGGATGCGAGGTGATGAGATTTTTGACCATGAGAAAGTTTTTCACAATCTGCAGATATAAATCTTGGAAAATTAGACTAAACCACAGAGGAAATGTTTGAACAATGACTGATTCCTTTTTTTTCCTTTTTTTTAAGGACTTAAAATATCTTCTCAGTAATTTCTTATTTCCTACTTAATGTCATTCGAAATGAGGCTCCAGAATAAAATTTTCTTAAAGGACCCAATTTAATCTCATCACTCTTTAGACATACCTCACCCCTGAAGATGGCCTCGAAATTTGGGTGGGATTTTTTTTTTTTTTTGCTATTGTTTTTAGGTGGAAACAACCTCTATGGCCCCTTTATTTACTTTCTATTTACTTCAAGAGGTACAGTCCTTGAGGGGAATAAGTGAGCAAATCTGATTTGTGTTTTAAACCTTTCCTTAATGGTTTCTGTATGTCTTTCTGGAAAGAGGGACATTTTTTGAGCAAGAATAGTCATGAATATTATTGGCAGATAGAGTCCATTTGGAGAAGTGTATAAAAGTCACAGAATTTTAGTCCTGACAGGGGTTGATGATCTGGTCCTACTTTTTCAAATGAGGAAACTGAGGCTCTTAAGGGCCTTGTTGAGGAGATCCCAGATGCTGGCCATGTGGGACCCACACTCAACATTTCCCAGAGCCTGATCCAGAGGGCCTTTTCACAGTCCTGTGGCACGGCACAAACACTCTGCATGTGAACCATGATTCTGGAGAAAATTATTGGTTTAGGAAAACTCCAACACTAAGGAGTATTCTTTGTCAAAGAAGATCCTGGATAATAAATCTACTGTTCTAGCATGTATTCTGTTCACTGGTAGGAAATGGAGAGTAAGCAGCCCAGAAGTGAGGCCAGTTATGGGAAAGCACCTGGGTTAAAAAAAAAACACGACTTTTTTAGGGACTTTTTGGAACAGTAATTCAAATCATGACAAAGGGAAAAAAAAGACAAATCACTTATGAATAAAAAAGATGATGGACTTTCTAAATCCTATAAATCACAGAAAACTGACCAAATAAACATGTCATAAAGTCAGCAGGGAATGATAGAAATTTGGAAATAGATGCAAGGTAGATAAAGTATGTTCATTCTAGACATGAGAAGTACAGGTTTAAATCTTTCATTACATTGGATGGGTTAAAAAGGGTTAGAAATGAATAATGAACGAATGGGCAGAAAAAGTAAGGTACCTGCTCCAGGTAAGATAAGGCAGAGATGAGACACCTCATGCACCAGGTATGTAGTGTGGAGTTAAGGACCCTCTGAAAGGTGCTGGCCACAGATGCAAGGTGAACCAGTTTCCTGCATGGAAAGTACTTGCGTCTGTCACTAAATGATCCATCTCAGCTGTTCTATGGGGTGACCCCATGGAAAATGGACTAAAGGATAATTAAATCATATGTGTCAAAATGTAAAATGCACATCACCTTAATCCAGCAATTCAACTCCAAGGAATTTATTCAACAGATATGCACACAAATATGCACCACATACATGTATAAAGAAAGTAGTGGAAATATCCTAAATGTCCATCTGTAAGGGGCTGGTAAAATAAAGAATATTTTCATGAAGTAAATGAGATGGAGATATATATATATATATATATATGAGCTGATAATCAGAACAGTAAGTGTAATATGTTACCTTTCATGTAAAAAATGGGGGATATACTTATGTAGCATGAATAATTTCCACAAGGATACATAAAACACCTGTTATTTCTGGCTACTTCAGAGTCTGTGGTGGAAGGAAATAAGAATAAAGACAATAATAATAATACCATCTAATCTTTACACAAAACTACGTGTTCCAGCACTGGTCTGTGCACTTTACCTGAATTCGTAAATTTCATCCTCACTACAATTCTCAAAGGTAGGTGTTGTGACCGCCACTTTATAGACAAGAAAATTGAGGCATGTGGAGTTGAAGTAATTTGCCTATGGTCACTGAGTTAGTAAGTGGAAGAACTAAGTTTGAACCCAGGCAGTTAGACTGCGGAATCTGTTCTCTTGATCATTATACTATGAAATTTGCTTTTCATTGTTTATCCTGTTTAGCTGTTTACATTTTTTTTTAGTTACCATATTTATGTATGTATTTTTTTCAGGAAAAAAACCCCTAAATATAAGGAGAGAATCATAAATAGAATGACTGGTTGGCTCCCCACCCCTTCCTCTCATTAGAACCCTAGAGTGGTTTGTTTAGCTGTTTACATTTTTTTTTAGTTACCATATTTATGTATGTATTTTTTTCAGGAAAAAACCCCCTAAATATAAGGAGAGAATCATAAATAGAATGACTGGTTGGCTCCCCACCCCTTCCTCTCATTAGAACCCTAGAGTGGTTTGTGGGTAGAAGGCCCCCAAAAAGGGAAGAGACAATACTGGGAGTGGGACTGGCTACAGGAGGGGACAGAGTGGCCAAAATGCTTGCTGGGGATGTGCTGGCAGTCCCCGAGATTGCGTACATGGATGGGGTAATAGGTCGGTCTTCCATAGGCTACAGTCGATCTCTTTGATTACAACTTTCTATCTTGATGAAAGTATTGCCATGTTTATCCCGTTGCAGAACTTAGCTAGTTTCATTTACTCTTGATTTTTCTATCATGTCTTTAATAGTCATAAACACTTTTTTCTGCAAAGCTGTGAGAGCATTTGGTCTTCCCAAGCCAAGCAACAATTTTGAGGGCATTGACTCAAAGAGATTTCTGTATACTTCAGATGTAGAAAAAGTAGTAAACTTGGTAAACCAGCCCAATGTCAGCATAAAAGCAGGAGAGGACTTGCTGGTGATGTGCATCACAAACTGTGCGACATGACCACACACAGTCCCATGCTCCAGGCACACGGAGCCACAGAAGAAACATGGCTTCTTTGTGGCCATCCATTTCTCTTGATGGTTTAATTTATTATAGAGCCAGATGCAAAACTCTCTTGAAATTTCAAGATAAAATACAAGAAAGTTTACATTCGCACCATGACTTCTGCACCTGCCCCTTAGCTTTGAAGATTACAACATCACTGACTTTCAGGTGGGGGCAGTCTGGTGAAAATTGAGAAATATTGCCCAGAGTATTTACTGGTGGGATTATGATTAAGGACATTAGGGTGGGGAAGGCAAGAAGAAGGATGAGGAGTCTAGCTCATGAAAAGGTGGGGTGACAGGTGGCAGGGACCAGCTCACTTAGAGCTTCGCGGGTCCTAGTACACAGTTTGGGTTTTACTCTCATTCCAAAGGAAGCCATTGGAGGACTTAAGCTGATGAGTGATGTGATCTGATTTACGTTTTCTAAAAGGCCACTCTGGCTGCTGTGGAGGAGGGACTGTAGAGGAAGAGTAGAATCAGAGCAGCTGGGTGGCTACTGTGATACTCCAGGGGCAAGATGACAGTGCTACAAAGCTGAGATCTAGCAAGTGGAGAGAAGTGGATGGGAAAAGTGGACGGGGTGTACGAGGGGTCTTCAAAAAGTTCATGAAAGGATTTGTAATGTCTTTTAATTCTAATTCTCCACGAATTTTTTGAAATACTCTCATATTTTAGAGGAAGAATCTGTAATAGGATTTGCTGATGTGGGAGAGTAAAGTAAAATAGAATCAAGGATGACACCTCTGTTTTTGTCCCGTGCAACTGGGCACATAGTGGTAGTACCATTTGCCTAAGATGGGGAAGACTCTGGAAGCACCAAGTTTGGGAAGAAAGGGGAGAAAAAGATCAAGAGTTCTGTGTGGGTCTCATTCAGTTTAAGACGCTCACTCAACATTCAAGTAAAAATGTCAAATACGTAGCTAACAAGGTTATAGCTACAAAGATCTGAGAGATGAAGGTCTAGAATCAGACATGGCTACATGTAACAGACAATCCCAAACATCAGTGGCTTAAGCCCACGGCTTATTTCTTTCTCCCTTAGCAGTAATCTGGAGGGAAGCAATGGGATGGTACGGGGGCTCCACAGTGTCATCAAGGAGCCAGGCACCAGTCTTTCTGCTTTGTCAACCTCAGCATGTGGCTGTCATTGGCAAGGGCATCTCATGGTCCAGTATGGTCTATGGAGCTCTTGCCATTAATTTCACATTGAAGGTAGGAGGAAGGGGGACTTTGCCCAAAAGGCTGCTCCTCTAGTCGAGTCACTCCCTTCATGGAGCCTCCTTGCATCTCATGGTCTAGAACTTAATTACGTGGCTGCAAAGGAATGTGATAAACGTAACCTTTTCATAGGGTGCGTTGCCACCTTAATAACAGGTGTCACTGGGTTTCTAGATAACGGGGAGAGAATCTGCCATAGAATCATCAGTGTAGGAAGGGCATTGATAATGGCATGGTCAGAGAGGGGACAAATCACGGTGGGTATGCATCAACATTAAAGCACCCCCGGAACATGGAAACGTGAGTGCAAGGGCTCGGCTTGTATTGGTGGCTCTTTGAATTTTCCCTGAGATTTGTGTTTTTATAGCCCTTGTTATTCCTTTTTCTTAGGATCCACTTTACACTTCTACAATCTTGTGTCTTATGCACTCTTTTAAGAAGACTTTCTAGAACAAGACTATGTATAAATAAACAAACCTTGGAGCAGTCTTACTCTGGTAGAACAGGGAAAAAAGATTTTAAAAAAATGGGAAAGAAGTAGAGGAAGGGAAGGGAAAGGGACCAGTGAGAAATAAAATGAGTGACTGAGATTTTTGGGGGAGGGGAGGGTGCCTCGGAAGTTGTTTATTTACGTGTGTCACCTGGACGTACTGAAACCCAATTCAGACTCAGTTTCTCTTCAGGCAACTTCTTCCTGTGGTCTGTCCAGAGAGATTGCCAGGGGATAATATGTGACTTGGAGTGACAATTAGGTGGACCAAGGCAGCTGCAGTTGGTAAAGGAAATGCACTTCTTCTTGATTACCTGTCACCCAGTGGCTTTTATCTCCTGGAAGAATCTCTTAATGATTGAAAAGGAGGTCAGCTCCACATACGTAATTATATAAAGAACCTTGTGATTCCAGCTCAGACCTCCTCTGTCCTCGTTGATGGTGGCTGAAACTGAAAGTTTCAAGGTCTCTGGCTGATGCCAGGTACGTGAAAAGTTAGGAAATACTCTAAATTCAGAGGAAGATGCAGGAAGCAGAAAGCTTCATGGGACATGCGCTATGACACTTAATGTCTGCCTTCCTTAAGTGTTCTCATCACCATCATTAGTAAGTTCTGCAAACGGGGAACCTTGTTTTGATCACATGACACAGAGGGCATGAGTGGCCCCATTGCCCTGGGTCCCAGGGTATCCACTAAGGAGAGAATGGCCAGGCTGTACCTGTGGCACTGGGCTGCTGGAGCTGGGACCAGGAAGAACATAGGGAATCCGAGGGAGTTAGCTCCTCTTAAGCCTCTTAATACATTCTCCAAAGCAAAGATGGGAGGGACTAGCAGGACAGTGCAGGTGCCTCCAGCACTGCGGAGCAATGGTGAAGAGGCAGGCGTGGACTGTGCTGGGCTCAGCGCTGGGGTAGTGGAGAGTGGGCTGGATTTCGGTCCCCAGCCTCCCTCTCAGCTGAGTGTCCCTGCAGAGTGTATATCCTACACACCTATAAGTGGTCCCTTGCCTTCACCTCCTGTACATATTCCTCCTGTCACAGGTTGGGACAGTCCCAGTGCATTGTGCCCTCAGAATGGCAGATGGCATTAGTCCATCTCTGTTGCTTATAACGAAATCCCCTAAAACTGGACAATTTATAAAGAAATGAAATTTATTTCTTACAGTTTGGGAGGATGGGAAGTCTGCAATCCAGGAGGTGCATCAGGTGAGGCCCTTCTTCTACAGCAACACAGGGTATCACATTTCGAGAACAGGCTGAGCAAGAGAGAGCTAACTTACTCTCTCGCTCCTCTTATCGAGCCATCAAGACCACGCCCATTACTGCATGAACGGATCAATCCATTCATATGGACACAGTCCTCACCATCTAATCACCTCTTAAAGGCCCCACCTTTCAAATACCATAATTGGAGTTCCCACCCTCTTAGCACTGTCAGAACAGGGGTCAAGTTTCCAATCCATGAACTTTTGGGGGACACATTGAACCCATAGCACAGACTTGAGAGTGTAGAATGTTTATGGGGAGTATGCTTGAGATCAACCCCTGTGGCAGGAAGGGAGGAGGCAGGAGAGGGCAGAGGGAGATCAAGCAGCAAGGAGTCCGGTGACAGCCTTGGCCAATCCCCTGGGGAGCTCAAGAGCTCAGTGGTTCTCCAGAGTTGGACCAAGACGGTCAGGCCTGTATATCCCACACAGGTCAGTCATTGGGGGTGGGCTGCCCTGGAAAGGGTGTGGTTTTGGGCCAGGCCACTCTCTGTGGCTGAGGTGATCCCTGGAGGGTCTGACAGCTGAGACTTGGCCACCTGTGTTCCCTGTAGTGGGGCAAAATCATTCAGTGAAGAGAGATTTTAAGACTTGTCACAGTGCCCACCATACCACCCCAAGGCTGGCCTTTAATAACCTATTTTTTTCTTTCAAAGATCATCCTTGATATTAAATTTAATCAGAGTTCCATAGTATGCCAATATTTGCGGGGCAAGAGAAAAAAAATCAGTCTACTGTCAATTGCCTTAGGCCTTGGACTCCCTTAGAAAAGCCTTGCCTGACCGTGATATTCAGAGAAAGCCATTTTTACTCTATTCTGTCTCTATCCCAACCCCAAATGAAGCATAAAACCTAAAGGAATGTTTTGGGACTCTCTGAAAGAGTCAGGTGGGGAAGGAGCTTGCTGGGGGCACTGTTGCTGGCTCTTGTAAGGGAGTCCTCTGAGGAACGCCCTCCCTGGCCCGGGCTCTGTGGGGAC